>NW_022985439.1:2657025-2897383 GCF_010093595.1 Mytilinidion resinicola
TGCAGGCACGCGCCGCTGTTCGCATCCCAGATCTTGACTGTTCTGTCACCCGACGCTGACGCCAGCCGTGTTGAGTCGTGAGAGAAGGCCACTGACCTGACCGAACCGCTATGGCCCTCAAGTGTCTGCAGGCAGGCACTCCATTTATCGCTTATGGCGGGCTGTATTGTGATTCCTTTCGGCTCTTCATACTTGAAATATGTCCTTATTAGGCTGCGAGCTGGACTAAACAGAAGCGCAGATACGTATACCTGAAGAGGACTATTCTCTATTGCCACCTTGTGATACATAATAAATCGGCGCGCATCTTGAACTAATTCAAGCAAGCTGCATGCGTCTGCTCTTCTCTATATTATGTTAGCATATGAGATAACTATAAGACTGGACTAAGGATTACTTGGAGAAGAGACTCGAGTTTTGCTATTGACACCAACCCGTCCGACATGCTCCTGCAAAGGCTTAAAGCCTCAAGCCAGTAAAGGTATTTCTTATTTATGAAATTCTCGATATCACCTTTGTCCTGAGAGTCAATTCCATGGTTTGGGGAGTTGGAATTCCAGTCGCAGAGGTGGTCGACCCAGTAAACGCACGAGTATCGGATTGTCGCTAGCGGATCGTGGACCGGTACTTGAACCTTATTAACTGGAAACCCTGGAGCGATTAAGCTGTACATGTCACGTTTCAGTGCACTAGACATGAGCTTGAGTGACCGGGAGAATATGTCGTGGTGAACCCTTCCCTGAGATGGGAAGACTGTGTCTCGCATCCTGTCGGTCAAGTAGTCCTTGGCTGATTGGTGGATGAAGTAGACCTGATCGTCTATAACGGTGAGAAACGAACCACACATAACCACAATCTTTCTCACGTTCCTCGCGATTGCGGAAACCTGGCCTGATAGACCGCATAAGCTGCCCATTTCAGCTAGGTAAAGTGGACGGTATGTGACGTAGGCAGTAAAAAGCAGGAGCCGGCAAACCTCCGAGTTGCTCTTCTTCAGCCGCTGTATTTGATTCATCATCCGATCGTACAGCCGATGCAAGCCTGGTGGCGCTTCTTCTACCACCTGCAAAGGGTCCCAGCTCTCTGGCCCCTCTAGCTCCTGGATCACGAGAGCGACCCACAGGAACGTGCCGTTCGCCTTCCGGCGTAGGATGTCTCGCACTTGATCTCTTAGACTGTCGTCTTCAAGCGACTCAAGACGAGACAGTTTGTCGTTGATGTACACGTCGACGGCACGGGACACCTGCTCTGCATTTTGCCTTAGCTCCAGACTCAACCTCGCCTTAGCGTCTACGCATCTTAGCTTCTGTTCAATGTGCATCTCGTTTCGACTTGACAAGAGCCACTTGACGCGGGCCGATGACGCCGAGGTGAGAATAACCAAGTCTAAGAGCTTTGGCAAGTCCACCACGCATTCATCGAGGGCGTCGACAACTAGGCAGACTGATTTCAGGTCTGGATCTTGTATCATGTTTATAAAGATGTCTGACAGAGTAACCAAAGCATTGGTGTCTTCGAATATGGATCGACCTGCTTGATCGTACTTCTTCCGCAGGTGTGGGGCTAACGACGGCTGTTGGTTGACGAGCAGGTAGATCAGGCCGCGCAGCACGGCAGTGGCGCTGTTAAGGCGCGAGTCGGTACCTTGACAAAAGAAGAACGAGAGAAGGCCGGGCGTCGATTTCTTCAACTCTTCAATAACGCCAGAGAGAAGCATCGTCTTGCCCTTGCCAGGATCACCTTTGATCCACAGCAGTCGGCTCTGCAAGTCTTTGTGCCACTGCTGGAAGCTGGCGTTATTAAAAACCCAGCAATACGAACCTTCTAGCAGGCCGCCCTTGGTGTCCTCAATGCGCTTCTTGTCGTCGCGTGGATCTGTAAGACGTATGTCTTGGATGCAATTACCCAGCTTATGGATCTCATCCAGGAGCCGTCTGAACGCTCCCTCTGCCCCTTCGCCATAGAGAGGCGCTATGTAGATATCAAAAATGCCGAGTAATGAGTATGCCCCATCTTCTTGAACTTTTGTGTGCCGGTGCTCTTTCCATGACAGTCGCTCGTCGACGGTAAACTGAGACAAAGGGGCCCCTTGCAGCGCTAAATGCGGAATGCCTGTGATGTCGTGTACTTGCTGTGCGAGTGATGTCTTGTCGCCAAGCTTCCTCCGTTCCCGAGAGAAGAATTCGACTGTGCTTGGGGCGAGGAGCTCCTGGAGCGTCCAACCGCGGGTGAACCACCTACTTTCTTGGAAGTCTGATGTCCACAGCGGCGGAGTGGCTTCTTTGTCGGTTTCAGGTAGGGGACTAGAGACATCTGACATGTAGACATAGCATCGAGCTGCGTTGTGATACCAGCGAAACATGGACTTGATAGCCTGTGATAGCTCAGCCTTGTTTGCTTTGTTGATGCAACATGTGTCTATCCAAAACCATTCCAAGCCGTCTTGTGCAGCTTGTTCTCCACAGAACCGGATCTTCTCATAGCCAAACTTATTTTTGCCAGTGCCATTTGTTAGGTCTTCAAAAGTGACCTCTTCGGTATTTGCACCCCACGTATGCGAAAGTATCGCATATGGAGGGATGGCTTCGGCGCCAAACTGGATAAGATTGAAACCGCCAGTGTCGCAGCGTCGCAAAAGACGCATTGCTTCGCATGGAGCCGGACGGGGAGAAGCGGTAGGAATGAATCTCGGTCGGGTTCAAACGCGGCAGCCTAACTGAAGGGATGAGCAAGGCAACTCGCTCGTCCGTTAAGAATATCAGTCCTAGCTATAGAGATTAGCGAGCATACAGGAAGATAGAATGTTGAGTATACCGAAGAGTTGCATCTGAAAGCGAGAGAGTACAAGAGTGCTGTGCGCTAGTTGTGCTGTGCCTTGCCATATCCTTGGTTTTGTGAGAAGGGTGCTGGAAGAAGCTCAGCTTGGAGCGGGGGTGCGGCTGACAGTATGGCGCGGTAAGGCTGACATGCAGCGGTTGGGGAGGCGAAATAGCATGCGACTACGGAGGCGTCCTTCAAAAGTTCTTGCCCACGCTAAAAACGCTAAAAACGCCACAAGCTTAGCGCACAACACGAAAATTCTTTCCCCTCAATTCCTGATAGATTTCCTGATAGATTTCTCACAATCTACAATCCCTTACAGTCCTACATGGCGCCCAATCACGATATAGCTACTCGGGCCCTAGTTGTTGCCCTAAAATCCCCATCAGGGGGTAAGACAACGCAGCAGGTGGTGTCAATTACTGCGCTCTCCAAGCGCACTGTCGATAGCATCTACGCTCGAGCAATCAAGCGTGGATTTGACCCAAATGCTGTCCCTCTTGTTATCAAAGACGAATATCTGGAAGATGCCCCCCGCTCTGGCAGGCCGAGCAAGCAGACTAGTGAGGTTCAGCAATCGATCTCTCAGAAAGTACGCCTTGATCGGTATGGCCGTGAGAAGACGTGTGCTGATCTAGCTGGCGAGCTTAGCCAGGAACTCAACATCGATATATCAGCTGCTACTGTCTATCGATGTCTCAAGAGCATGGGATTCAAGAAGACGAAGCCAACGAGGAAGCCTGGACTGACGAAGAGGATGAGAGCAGAACAACTTGCATGGTGCCTGGAGCATAAGGATTGGACTTTAGAAGACTGGAAGAATGTGATTTAGACGGACGAAACATCTGTTGTGCTTGGTCATCGACAAGGGGGGTATCGAATTTGGCGTACAGCTAATAAGGCCTTTGTTCGAAGCTGTATTCGTGAGCGCTGGGCTGGATCCTCTGAGTTTATGTTCTGGGGCTGCTTTTCATATAATTCTAAGGGGCCTTGCCATATCTGGCTGCCAGAGACAGCAAGTGAGCGAAAGGAATCAGAGAGGGTTCTTCAAGAGCTAAATCAGGCTCTTGAATCCGATGCTCAAGCGATATAGGAGCTTAAATCAGGGATACAACGACTAGGACTTCGATCAAAACCTGGCAGGAAACCTAAGTTCCAATAGAATCAGAAGACAGGAAAACTATCACGTCGAAAGGGGAATAGGATTAACTGGTATCGATACCAGACAAAGATTCTTCTCCCAAAACTAATCCCCTTTGCTCAGGATTGTGCCAAATCACGGCCAGGAACCCTAGTTCAGGAGGATAGGGCCCCTTCTCATACACATCACGCTCAACAAAGGATATTTAATATCAATCGAGTTCAACGACTACTTTGGTGTTCAAATTCCCCTGATTTAAACGCAATTGAGCCTTGCTGGTTCTAGATGAAGAGGCAAACAACAAAAAAGGGGGCCCCACAAAGCCGCTCAGTGGCAACAAAGGCCTGGGAAAGATGCTGGGATATAGATCTTGAACAGAAGCGTATCCAGGCCTGGATTGAGCGTATACCTAGACATATACAGGAGGTTATCAGGCTGGAGGGTGGCAATGAATACAAGGAGGGACGGGATCATCTCCAGAGAGAGCACTAGCTAGCGCGCCAAATTTGGAACGTGGCGTTTTTAGCGTTTTTAGCGTGGGCAAGAACTTTTGAAGGGCGCCTCCGTAGGTTGAATTTGCTTATATCTTGAGAAGCAGACAAACACCTTAGTGAAGCCAGCAGGGAGGATGGCCGACCCGCTCCGGCCCTGACCTTGTAGCCTCCAAACTCTGGTAGAAGTACTCTTTGGTACAGTGGTAAATCACGTGCTTTGGTCTGTGGCGTAATCGTGGCTGGAATGCCAAGACTCGCATTCGTACTCCTGCTTACCGGCCGGAGCAAAACGGTGTTGCAACAATGGGCAATGGTGAAACCGCATTCGCTAGCTGTACTGTAATAAAGGGATTAAATAACAAAGTGAGAACGTGTGCGATAGCCAGCTTCCCCGCATCTTGTTGTTCTGGGGTTAGATTTTTATATATTCCGAGCATTAGCAAGGGTCCGCGCAGCCACGCGCAGGCCTGACATCCACGGGCGGGCCTTGCTTGATTTCTATAAGTAAATTACACTGTAATGATTATTTTAAACATATAGAACTGTCTCGCACTAACCAGTATTAGTGATAGCTTTAGTTGGAGGTGCCGATCCGCGTGGCAACTTTAAATGAATTTGCGTGCGATAGCAGCTACAAGGCTAATAACGACTTCCAGTATGGTAATAAGGCTCTAAGGCTTGGATAAGGCCCTTTTATAAACATCAGGAGTAATAAGAGCTTGAAAGTGGTGCTGTGGCGAAGGAATTCTGTTACGCCATGAAAGAAGGCTCTCCGCAAATTAGGCGCGAAGGCGACGATTTGCGAACGTAATTTTTAGGCGGAAGAGGTTCCGAGTGTTCAGGAGTGGCCACAGCACACGACTTATACAGAACTGTGGGAAATGTTGGTGTGTGCATAGAGTTTGAGTTGCTTAAAGTCAATGTACTATTGATTTTCTCGCCACCCAGGGTTTCTCGCTACCCAGGGACGCACGTTACTAAAAACACAGCAGTGAGGTAAAAGCATCAACGATAGTCAACAGCAAAACAAAATCCTGTGCTCATAACACACGTCGTCCATCCGTACGTTTCATTCCCTCGACAATAAGTTTACTATGTGCCGTCTATCATGCCGTCCACTACCAGAACATCAAGGTACAAAACAGAACTTCGTAATCCAAAAGTAAGTCGTAGCAAATCAGGTCCACCCATTCATCAATCGTTCATCAGTTCATCCACAACAATTTAATCTATAACTTTATTAGTCATGCGATATCTACAGCTTATATCACGTGTCAAACTTACGCCTTAAGTAATATCGCACCCATCATTCCACCACTAATAACCATATGTAGCAAGATGCTGAGCGTCCTCCACGGCCTTCCTCCTCTCAAGCACCTGTTTCACAGAAAACAGTTGCTGTCTCCCACTAGCCGCCCACTCGGCCTTGGGCGTCTGGTGTACGGCTTTATCAGACACCCATACCAGTGGGCTCTTCTTCCCTGTCTGATTATCACGGCCGAGGTAAATAAGATACTGTATAGTATTACGACCTCGGTGATCACGGCGGATATTGTTCTTTTCCGAAGGCCTCTCCTTTACAATAATGATCTTGTCGTTCTTCCGCAGGCCAGGGATGTGAACAATTGGGGCGCCTGGTGGAGGCGGCGGCGGTAGCTCGTACTCATCGTGCCCTGGAGCCGTAATTTTATCGCACTCAGGAGTGCGCTGAGGAGTAAGAGCATTGCGCCTCGAGACCTGTGTAGTGCTAGATATACGCCGGGCTGCCACTCGTATGGCATCCGAGGATTGACCAATGGCAGAGTCTCGCCTTGACGCCTGCTGTTCGGGAGCAGGCGGACGAGTGCTTTGCCGCGTGTTGGCAGTACTATACGCACTCGTCTTCTGTACCTTAGCAACGGGCACTGCAGTGCTGCGTCTGTCTGAGGCCGGAACGGTGGGTTTATCCCATCCGCGTGCGCTGTTATCCGCAGCATTGCTGTTATTATCAAAGGCTTTAATATTATTGGCAACAACACTGTTCTTGCGCTGCATGGTTTTACCAGGAGCTATATCCATGGTCGCATCACTAAGCGGGTGTTCCTTTAAGTACTTAAGTTCCAAAGCAACAGGCACCGTGTGGGCAGGGACCCATGCTTCGGTGCCATTGTCGTATGCAACAAGATATTCCGAATAACTATGTACCTGCCGCGTACAGTCAAGCTGAGCATCCTTAATAGCGATGATGGACACCATGGTCGTGTTGGAGTGAGAGTGCTGAAGTGGATGGTGGTTGCCAAGCCTTGGTTTTGATTTTCCTGAGGGGCGCTGGTGTAGGAGGGAAGGAGAAAGAGGGGCCGCGACCCCTTTTATATACTGAAATTTTCCGCCAAGCCACGCTAAGCTAGATAGGCAGGTTTTAGCTAAATAGCTATTATAGAGTAATACAATAGGTTTACTCTTATCTATTTAGTTACTATTATAAATAGCACCCTATTAGTATAACTATAATTTTAAGAAAAAAATTCTTTCTACCTTTTAGGCGTCCTAGTAGCTATTTGTTACACCTTTGCACCTAAATTCTGCTACTATTATTAGCTTTCTTAACTTCGCACTTTTAGTACAAGATAGTAGCTTATAGTTATAGACTTTCCCTATTTATTAAGCTTGCTAAATAGAAAGTCTACCCTATTTTACCTGCGTGCAGCTACTGCATAGAAGATACAGGGATGGACTGGGTCGTAGAGATCAGATTCCTTTGCATCGTTCAGCACACTACAGAAACAGGCTGCACAATCAGGAAGCACAGCTACATCGTTGAGAAGGGCTTGATCTGCCTAAATCACGGATTTTTCTTAATGGATTTGATCTTTTTTTGATGGTTTGCGTCGAAACTGAAGTGTGCTGGTTACGAGACCGGTCGCAGAATCTTCCAGAGCTCGGCCGGCAGGCCGGTGGCAAATCCAGCAGCTCGGCCGGAGCTCGGCCGACATACTCATACTACTTCGCTGACAAGTGACCCTTTCGTGCTTCCACATCGCAAAGAGTTAGCACGTAGTAGTTTAGAATGTCAAGCTACATGTAAGTCGAATTGAACATGTCCACCATGCTTCAAAGTTCGCTACATCCATATGGAGAAGACGCCCACGATACACGCATCCGCCTTCTCTTTCGCCACGTCCACAGAAAAGGCTGCTCCGCTATCCTTCTGCTCTAGTGTCGCATCGCTCGAACTCGTGGTTCTTTCTTTATTATGTGGGAGGTGAGCTCAAGAACTTCAAGCGCCACCAGCGACTGCTTCCAGAGGCGGCATTGCCACTCCCCGAGGATGAACAGAAGATCGGAACTTCGTGAAACCAACTGTGGAAAGTCCGTTCTCCCAAAAGACACTACGGACGAACTTCAGCAGAAGCGGGAGACAGATGACGAGAAAGCCTGCTGTCATCTCCGGGAACGATCCTAGGGCCATGAGGAGGGTGTAGTATGTGTAATCGTGGCTCTTGAAAACTCGAGCACAGCAGTATAGACGAACAAGCGACACGATGCAAGCCCTATCCGCTGTCAGCTTCTCATCTCTCTCATCAGGTGGTCAGTAGCCAAAACTCACAAAATCCCAAACAAGAAAATGGTCGACAGTCCAACCCTCCTCCACCTTGACATGTTCAGCTTCCAGATCACCCTCTGCGGCAACAACACCATTGTTGTATCTGATATCGTATTGAAAACCCCCCGACGACAACGCGATCCCGTTCGTGTTCAAACACTTCCCGCCTTGTAGCAACGGCGTCTAGACCTTGGCGCGCGGACTGCAGGACTAGATTTCGATGAAGCTGATGTAGAAGATGACGTTTGCCCAGATGGGGGCGTGGAAGGCCCAGAACATGGGCCCCGAACATGGGCCCCAGGGAGGCGGTGGTCAGGAAGACGCGGATCCACTGGATCAGGACGGAGAGCTTGATGAAGAAAATTGTGATGCCGTACGATGTGGAGGTGCTGGGGTTGTCAGTAAGGTCAGAGGGAGTGGAAAGCGCGGAGGCACGTAGAGGTATTTGCGGATGGCTTTGACTTGGACGTCCCATCGATGGACGCCGGGGAGGTAGTCGATGATTAGGAACGCGCAGACGTAGTAGGCGCCGACATAGCAGACCTGGCTGGTTTTAGAATTAATGTAGTTTGTAATTGATAGGCACACTATATCCAGCCCAGTAAAAGCATATCTGGAAGCTGCTAGGCAAGCTGTATGGATACGATAAGCATCTTGACTGACAATCTTCGAGCGCGATACTGTTCACAATCTTTCTTTTCATATAAAGTCGCATCGATACCGCTATCGTCGGGGTAACCAAACGTACAATCACGATAATCAGAGATGTCGTATACAACGAAGGTGGGTATATGAGATTAGAAATGACGCCCGCCGGCGGTGCATGTGCGGTGCATCTAGCATCTTTTGCAAAACCTCCGGCGGGACTTCTTCGAGGGACATCTTCTCGGCGACTGATGAAGTGATAATACAAAAGAAACGTTGTGGAAATGGATGAATGTAAACGCTTAATAAAGACTGAGTAATGCGCGAGCCATTGCAGGACTTTAGGTACTCGTAAGTGACCGAGTGATATACGATGGGGTGTAGTGCGGGAATCAAAGTTCAATAGATTCGTTTCAACGCGGCTGGGTCTGCCCTAGGTTGTCTTCAGCTCGTATATGTCCGATATTCTCTATGCAGTGCGACAGCTTGAAGTCGCACGCGAATAGCTTTCAATATCAACCGAAATGCGAGGCGGTAATAGTGTGCATGATGCCTTATTTCCAGCTTACGGCTGACCGGTCTCTCGAGTTCCGATAAGGCTGTACGATGCTGCATGTCAGATGGAAAGGTCGAATGGCAGGCTGGAGAGACATTGAAGATCCCGGGGAGGTGGATCATGGTATTTAGTCTAGAGTTGCGGGTTTTAGTTTTTTGCTCCCTTCTTCCCTCCAGTTTTAGTATAGTTGAAAGAAAGGAGTGGTGTAGTACCTCGTCACAGAGCCCACTAAAATACGTTGTTGATATTATAAGTCCCAAGACATAAGTTTGGGCACCACTTGCAACTGGCTGGGGTGCCCCAACAGGCCTTGGAAACTCCAAGCACGATGTAAAGGTCAACACAGTGGAAATTAGACTACCTTTTGGCTAATTAGAGACCTGCTAGCTGGGGTACTCCTTACAGTAGTATCGAGAGAGCAAGATTGAAGCTAGAGCAGTGGTATATCCATGGGCCCAAACTTGTGACCTAGTACTGTACTGGAGTAACGAAAATGGGTTCGCGAGTCGACGAATCAGGAAACACTCACAATCCTTGTGTTATTATCAGGTCTTGACGCATACTCAATCGCCCCACGTGGTAGACCCAAACCTTTATATTTGGCTCTCAGTAGTTGCTGTGGGCCAATTGAGCGCGTGGCTGTCTCCATATCACCGGTTGATGAGTCCAACCGCAAATTGAGGCCGTGAAACGCATTGCGCAGTAGTGTCAATATTCGGGCTCCGAAGTCGTTCTTGAGAGGTACTGTACGAGATCAGCGGGGTTGGTTATATATTATTACGAGCATTCGACGGTGAAGTTGTTCCACATAAAACGCTCCGAGAGTATTGCAAAGGCGTCCGGAAAGTGGTGAAGCCGACAATAAATCCATGAAGGTAAAGTCACAAACGCAAGATCAGCAGAAGGGGAACTACAATAAAGGTCGGCAATATAATACCATTGCCATCAGCCTTGATCTGTGGAGGAACTTTTCGAATCCTACCAGTGCATCTCGTAAAGCATGCAAGCCCATGTCAATAACCCCATCGATGCCTCGCCTATGCGCGAGCAAGACTACTCTTAAACCCGAAAAGACCGCCAGGACGCCGTTCTCATGCATGATCAGGACGAAAAGCCGACGGGTAGAAGTGAAATACCACGCTCGGCATCAAGTCTTCTCGCTCAGCCCTTGAACGTCTTGCTCCGTCCCACCGTCTCCCTCTGTGTCCTGCCCATTCCCCTTGGCGCATCATTTGCCTTCGCAAATGGATTGACTGCCTTTTCTTTCTTCTTCTCTTTCCTGTTTTTCTTCCTCTCTTCCTTGCTCGGCCCCTTGATCACGCTCGGCTGCGCGGCGTAATCGAAGGCCTTCACCTCCCCGTCTTCGCCGACCGGGGGATCATCAACATGCATCGCATCGGCACCACCGTTTGCCGCCGCTTTCTGTGCTGCTTTCTTTGCAACTTTCTCCGCTTTCCGCAAGGCCTTCTTTTCCGCCTTCTTTCGAGCCTTTTCGTCCAAGATGGCCGGATCATCCAAAACTACCTCATCGTCTTGTCCATTAAGCTCTTCACCAGCTTCGCCTATTGCTGGGGACAAGGCTTCAGTCATAGGCTCCTCGAGTTCTCGGTTCTTCCGCTTCCTGCCACCTCCGAGCTGCTTGACGACGAAGACATCATCTACATCCTCTTGGGCTTTCCTGTCTTTCTTGCTCACAAATGGATGCTCAGCTCGCGCTCCCGGATCAATCTTTGCTTGTGGACTATCCACATCTTTTGCATCAGCAAAGATCTCGGCTGAGAGCGGCGGGAGTGGCAAGGCAAGGCGGATTTCTCCGGTGGAGAATGACCGTCGCTGGTCCCAAAACGTGCTCCCGACTGCCGGACCCCAGAACTGAGAGAAGCTTGTACGGAGCTTGCCGCTCGTAGGCATCGTTGGTGCGGGTGTGGGCTGAGCCGATTTTACTGCGGGAGTCGGAGCCGATTGAGGTTGCGTTTGTGACTGGCTTTGGACTTCAGCCTGCAGATATGCCAGTCTCTTCGCTTGGTGCTTTTCTTCTAGTTCTGTGAGGACCGTTGCCATGTCCGGGCCATCTTCAGCATTCATTTTTGCATCGATAATTCTTGCAACCAGCTCTTCAGCTCGCATCCGCAGTATAGGCGAGATGGGCGACGCGCTTCCCAATAAAGCGGCCTGCTCAGTAGGCATAGCTCGCGCAACGCTCAACAAGGCGTGATTCGCCAAGACGAAGTGTACACTTTCATCCTCCTGTCGTGCAACGTCATCGCGCCACTTGTGCGCCGCTTTGAATACTGCGAACTGCTCTTTGGAAAAGTTTGCGGGGGTATTGCGGAGGATCTTGTGCCATCCACTTGATCCCTGTCCAGTCTTTTCATCGTAGATAGGGTGCTCGTAGCGTTGGAGGGCTGTTTCCCGTGATTTTTCCAGAACTCGAGCAATGAGGTCGAATTCTGGATCGGAGAAATTTGACTTTTCAATAAGCTCGTTTCGCATGTTATCAAAGATATAGAGAAGGTAGTGGGTGTCGGATCGTGCATAATCAAACAGTTCCGCAGGTAAGGGCCTAGTAAAGTCTGTCAGATATGATAGCAAGGAAGACGGTGCTTATACATACCTAACTCGCCAATCGGCCATTTGATACTGCTTGTTCGCGCTGAAGTTTATGAACTTCAACAATAAGAAAGCTAAACTGCCTCCAGTGTACCCCAAGGCTCTGGCAGCATGATGAGTGTCAAACAGTCCTACAACGTAGAGACCAAGATCTCGTTGTAGCCAAATAATGTCCATGAAAGCACCATGAAGAACCTGCCTTGCATTAGAAAAAATAGAGAAGCAATTTATGCTCAGCATACCTTCAGAATGCCTGGATCGGCGAAAACCTCGTTGAGGCACTCGAGCTTCCTCCTCCAAGGTACCAGGGTGTCGACAATCCAGTCTTTGTCTCTCGTACTGATCTGCATCAAAGACACGATACCAATGTAGGACCTGTTGTCATGGTGCTCCAAGTCAATGGCAATCTCTTTAGCCGTCTTTAGCTCCGCGAGCATAGATGCCAATGTCTCTGGGGTATCCACGAGCGTCGCAGTGGTGCTTTCGAAAGGATGATACATGATTGGCTCCGCCCTTTCGTATAGAGAGCTCGGGTAGGTATAACTCTCAATCTCGGATTGATAGGGATGCGGGAATCTACTTGGTTTAGCACACAGCTGTCCAACCCATGGAGGAAGAACTGAAGAAGCTTCTCATACTGCTTGTTCCCTCTACCATCCGTAAACTCCTTCAAGCTCTCTTTCAACGAAAGCTTCGCGTGCGGCTTCTGGGTCATCAAAGGCCTGAAGCCGCCCGTCTCATCGTTCCTCGGTACGTGCTCGAACAGCAATTGCGATTTGGGGAGATTTTTCGTCTGCGAGAAGAAAGCTTTCGCCGTCTTTGCGGTCTTCTGCTTTGACGGCACAACCTATAAATTCATCAGTCCCCAATCCCACTCTTACAATGCAAGGAAGCTAAACTCACCGTCTCCTCCACGCCCTTCTTCACAGCCCCCGTGAACTCATCGAGTCGGGAATCCGCCCTCTCCAGCAAACTATCAATCCTATCAACCACGCCTCTCCATCCTGCACCCTCCCCTTCTTTCAAATCGTCGACATTATCCGAGAGGAGACTACTCACACCCTCTGCACCCCCCGCACTGCCCTTAAGCAGGCGCCCTGCCAGGCCCAGAAGCCGCGCATTCTGCTTGTCTAGTACTCTCGCGTTCTTCGGGTCCAGCGAGCGCTGGAACTCCAAGTCCTCGGCGGCGATGCGGGTCGAGGCGCGTGTGGTCGCGACGAGGGCGGCGGAGATGGCGTCTTGGGTAGTCTGAAAGTCGGATTGCGGATCCATTATGGTGGTGATGGTTGTGCTTGCGATTCCATGGACATAGTGGATTGTAGGATAGAACTCGGGGTGAAGAGGAGCTCTGGTTAGAGGCGCGTTGCTGTCTGAAAGAAAGAGTGAGGTGAACTTTTACGTTACGCCGTAATTTAACCTCGTTATCGATAAGGGCGTAATCTACTTTCAAGCTTTCCAATGGGAGGCGAATGACAACCTCCAGCTCCTTGCCATCAACTTAAGCAAACCCCATCATCAGAACTTCAGATTTTTGACACATAACTATGTCGGCCTCGCTAGCGCCGGAGTGTAACGGGGTTAAAGAGTATATCTGCACCGTTCCACGGTTCATAATCTTTTGCATGCAGTTTCTAAGGATGAATACAGACGTTACGACAGCTGCTTCCTGAAATGGTACAGCGAGAGTGAGTCTTCTTTTCCTCTTCTTTATATCTTTTTGTATCCATTTTTTCTTCTACTTTCAACGCTTCGAAGACCACAATTTAAGACATCACAAGAATTTCTCCGAGGCAATGCGACGACAGACGAATGCGAACCGCTGTTCAAGCAATACAAGCAGTGCTTGGGTGTACGTACCATCTCCTTGTTTCCCCTGCTTGGTACCCTCTAGATGCGTAAGTAGGGCTGACGCTACCCGTAGAAAGCACTGAAATCTCGTGGCATAGATACCATGCTCGAGGAGGCGCGGGAGGACAATCGTGAAAACGATGCGCAGCATTTGAGGGGAGGATGTGAGTCACTCGTCCACCCGGCCATTCCCCGTGAATCATGCGTGAGGATTCTAACCATTATCTAGGAAGCTGGAGAGTAAATATGGCATTCGGGCGTAATGGCGTTCAAGCATTTAGCATCTGCATCTCCCCTTAAGTATATATGAATGCTCTCTAGCGACTCTTCGATCAGTGACCAATGAAAAGTTCCTTCACTCATTTTCACGCTGTCGGAATTGGTCGTCTTACTTGCATATCCAGAGCTGGAACCGCTGGATCCGAAACTTTGTAGACGTGCTTTTGTTTGACAGAGCGTAGGCTTCCCTTTCCTTGCTATCCTTGTCATAAGCTTCTCTCCATGTTCGTACTCATGCGGGGCATAGAAAAGGTGGCACACTAATTCTAGAACAAGCTGTCTTGTGTGTACACCTGTCTGCCACTATTTAGGTTCCTTTAGTGTATTTTCAGGGATCTAAAGAGGATAGATGCTCTGTGCCTTGAGCTATGTGGAAATTTGTTGAAGCACTCTATACAGTGGCAGACAGCTGTACACACGGGCAGAGGACTTGATGAGTGTGCCACTTTTTTCGTGCCTAGCGTGGTACTCTCTCATCCTCTTTTGTTATTTCTCAATCTTCATCCATGATAGCCTCGTCAATTTGAAAGACTCGATGTTCCCATCTCTCTGCACCATTACATCGCATACCTGAACCGCGGATGATCATCCCCCATATTATCCACATCCTCCGGTCCGCTCCAACCTATAATCGCAAGGGATATTATAGCCACCTATTCGAGAGTACGAACAAAAGGACTCCACATAGTAGGCGTGCCCTTTGCTGTAGCTGGAGAGGGGTGTGCTAGAAGCGCAGAAAAGCTCGGGGCGAACTCGAATGGCATCCCAACAACTCGCCAACCACGTGCGCTCAGCGAAGATTTCCAAGAATGGAAGGCGAGAAGAAGCTCAACCGCGTGGTAAAGTATCCGTGCAGAGAACAAGCGTTCGTGCCTGCTCATTATGATTGGTGCACAAGTTTAGATCAGCGAATTCCACCCCTTGCATCTTTCAAAAGGTAGGCGGCACGGTTGGACCTCGTCGAGATCCCGCCACGCCCTTGGCCACCCTTTGTGCTCTTGTTTAAGCGACCACAATTTTCCGCCCCCATTGCGTGAGGGGGCATGACAAGAAATGAAAGGAATTTCGATTGCTACGAAAGTCCCGGGGGGGGGGGTCATGGACAATTTAGACGGGGGCTAACACTTCATGCCAACTACTGTTATACAGGCCGGCCCTCTTGATCCTGCCCATCAGCTCTATCCTTCACTGTGAGCATGATGATGAGCAAGACGACAAATGCCAGGAACTATGCAACGAAGGACGTTGGTCATTCCGTAGAATATCACGATCACTCCGTCAACAAATACAAGGTTAAAACACACAAAGGTCAGCAAAGGGTAGAGTAGCATCAAGAAGCTGAATACGGCGAAGATAATAAGAAGGGTTGGATCGTAAAGGTCGGCCGGTACTATTTTGGTAGAGTGGTATTTTTGAGGTGTAGATTGACTGGCATTGAAGACGCTGGAAATTTGCTGTTGATATCTGTTATCACAGAAAAAGGAGCTGCATGCCGTGTACTTGATGTATTGGATGATAATTCAGAGGAGAGAAAGAGGTCTGGAGGAAGGTGAGGCTATATACATGTGCCTGCCCTGGCCCTCACCACTACTCCCTGACACCTGTGTAGTTTGATAGTGAAATGCCAAACACGCTACACCCTATGAAACACTGATTGACAAAGTGCGTTCTCTCTTCTCCGATATGATACAATGCTGGGGCATTAGTCTGTGCACTCATACGAGAAATTCGTTATCGCACGCTGCCTCCAGGCGTAGGACCGCGTCTCAAGTTCGCGATCGGGGTGGCAGTCCGGTACACAGTACCAGTCCGCTGTTGACCAACTGAAATTCCGATTGCTGGTCGCCTTGGGCGGCGTAGGCTTGCTGAGGAGCGGCGTAGGCATGTTGTTGTGGGGGAGGTGACTGGTTGTATTGGACTTGCGGGTGGCCCTGTTGGTATTGCTGCTGCAGGCGAGCGTTCGGGTCCTGGTGGTAGACTGGTGGCTGGCCGGTCATGTCGGGGGGACTGGACTGGCGCCGGGTATTGGTTCATGACCCTCGCCTCGACCAAGGTATAGGATCCTGTGCTCGTCGAAAAGATCGAAGCTTTCACCCCGGTAAATGAGAATATCAAGGAGGAGATCAGGCTTGAGTCGCAAGAGGAAGGCGTCGATGTTGTTGTGACTATTCTTCGCTACTCTATCGTTGGTGGCCATTCCAAACGTACTCTGCATGACGGAACGAGCGCCTGAAAAGGGCTTTTGCTTGTGCTGCTCGGGCTATTAAGAAGCTAAAGAGATGAATAAAGGGAGTGATGTGAGATTTACCATTAGAAAGATACAGCTTCAGGCCGGCCATAACTATCCACCCCAGTCGGACACAAACGGCGTCGGTTTAGGAGAGGACGTCGTTACGGCTGGTGGAGCTATTGGTGTAACTAGCTAGGCTACGAGGAGGCAAGATATACACAGAAGCTGCTGAATAGGGGGCTACACGGGAAGGGGCCAGGAATTATTAGAAAAACGCTCTTGCTCAGGGGCAGCGGATTAATAGGGGGAGGGTAGTTATTAGTTAGAGAGGGAGGCGCGCCAACTCTTCCCCTACCGATTCTTATTCACCTTCCGGGACCAACTTCACCCTTTCCATCATTCTGGAGTACCTTGTTCGTTTTGTAAAGCTCATCGTCTTGCTTCTCATCACCCTCGCGGCGGCAGAGGACGGAGCCGATGAGCACGATCAAGAGGCCCAGTAGGCATGACGTTGGCTCCCTGGCTCCCTTTTGAATTACTTATAACCGCTCTCACCCCCTTACCCCCTACGTAGTACTTGCCAATGAAACCTCTTTCTTGCCCTAATAAGCTCGTGCTTCACTATGATGTGCTCTCTTTTGAAGTGGTGTACCGCTGCATGACTTCCCTCAACACCTTTTTTGGAAAAGATTCTTTAAATAAGACGGTTTGTACGTCCCGTCAGCCTTACTAGGGCACCTGAGACGGCGTCAACCCTTCTCTTTCCGATTCACGGCTCTCAGTTTTCCAACCTCGTCGTGGGTCTTTGTAGGTGCATTGCGGAGGTTCTCAACCGTGTCCTGCAAGGCATCCTTTCTCCTTCAAGGCCTTCCCGTGCCCATGTCCTAGACCGTGAACTTGGTGTCGGAGCTTGACGTATCTCTCCGCGAGAAGCCTCGCCTGTTCGCTATTGAAAGCTTGGATCATGGTTTTGCGTTCGATGATCCTGTCGACTTCCACGCCTAAAGCGATGTCATTCCGCTGCTCCTGGGCGGTCTTCTCATCCCACTGATAGCAGAATCGTTGCGGGGACATTTGAGGGTATTTAGCGTGGTGGTGTGCGCAGATGGGAAGTGTATCCGCTACGCCGGTTCCTATTAGTACGTTGAAGCCCCACGGAGGATAGTGGCAGGAAGGTGTACGGATATCTTTAGCAAAGCACTCACTGCACGCCTTTCAAGGAAAGTGGGTAGCGAATGTGCACATACTTTTGTCCTCTAGCTGTATCGCAAAACACCATAGATCAAACTCAAGGGCCCTCCATAAGTATGTTGCTTGTAATCATTCGTATCAGTACCTCATAATAAAGTAGACCAGACCAGCTAGACCAGATGAACACAATAGCACGCATAGCCCCTCAGCAAATCCGAGAGCCGTAATCCTACCCAGCTGAGACGCAGGTTAAAAGATACAAGTAGCCACTTCCCGTTTCTCGGGCCTGGAGTATCGCCATATCGAACGCCCTGGGATAAACATAGTAAACAGAAAGGTGAATATCCGAAGTGACGCAGCAGTGACTACTTCTTTCCCTCGAATGGGAACTTTCCCAGGCCCTTCTCGTCTACGCTCAACGCTTCCTGGCTCCGACCTCCAGTGTTGCCGATGTGCTCACTGAAGAGGCGCTGTGCAGTCTCAGCACCTGTGGGGCTGCGACCAGAAGCCGTATTCTCGGGATAATATCCTGTCTGTGGTGGAGTGCGGCCGGTCGTGTCAACAAAGTCGTTGTCGTACGTCATTCCATCAATCATCCTCGCGTCCTGCTTCTGCTGCTCAGTACTCGTTGTCGTGTGCGAAGTCCCCGCACTGCTGATGCTGACGCCGGTCATCGGACTCGGGGGAGCCTGGTCGCGGAGATGCGCAGGAATAGAGGCCTTTCCAATGACCGGGCTGCCAAAATTGCTTTGCTGTCTGGCTGGGGTTCTGGCACCCTCTCCGAAGCCAACCAAGCTGGCCTCGTCGCTCATACCGCCCACGCTGCCGGTTTCGTTGTCCTGGTCCTCGCTCATGCTCATCTTGTCCTGGTCATAGACGTCGCTGCCAGACGCCCATGTGGTGCGGCCGCCAACACTGCCAGTCGCGCTTGCGCTGCCGACTGTGCTTCGCTCACGGAAGATTTGGGGTTGGTTGTTCTGGTCGAAGTAGCCGGGAGGCTGGTTGCTGGTGCTCTGGATGCCGCCGACGTTGAGCCCAGGTTGGCGGCCTGCGGTTACACGCTCGAGGCCGGCGAGACGCGAGATGCGGTCGGCACGCTCAGCGTCCTGGGGGTGATGGTGGTGAGCGAAGTGGCCGCGATGGCCGTCTTTGATTGCAACAGTCGAGAGCTCAGACATAGAGGTTGTGGTGGAATTGGGAGTGCCCCTAGCGGTCATGTCAGTTCCCGGTGCGGGCATGTCTCGCGGATGCGTGCTTGCAGTGAAACTTACGGCATGTCCGAGGGAGTAACAGGATCCGAGGGAGGGGGCGGGAGATTGATCAGAGTCGGGGCGGCGTTCGACATGATGGGCAGCTTTGTAGTGTGACAGGAGGGGGAAGACGAGGTAAACGAAGAAGCAATCGGGGAGTGCCTTTGTAGTATAGGAGCGGTTGCTAGCGCAGGATGAGGCTGTCTCTTGTTGCTTGGCGGTGGTTGGCTCAACACGTCATAGGAATGTAGGGAAAGCCCCTAGCATTGGCTAATCGGGAGCAGGCACGAAAAAAGTGGCACACTCACCCAGTACGCTGCCCGGGCTGCCGGGTGTACGAATACACCTGTCTGCCACTGCATGAAGTGCTTCGACAAGTTTCCACATAGCGCAGAGTGAAGAGCTTCTATCTTGCTCAGATTTCTGAGAATGTGTTAAGCACCCCAAGCAGTGGCAGACAGGTGTACCTGCGAGACAACTCCCCAGCTCCAGCTTGTCCTAGAATCAGCGTGCCACCTTTTTCATGCCCCGCGTGCCGGGAGCAGGCACGTGACCATCGCCGAGTCCAGGCTTGGAAGAGATGAGCGAGACTGGATTCTGGTTGCTCAAAGGTACCTTTGTACGATCAGGACAAGGTTTTGAGCATGCTTCAAAGTGCTGCATGTAGTAACAAGTGAGCACACACAGTAGTTTCTAGCGCAAACGCAGGCATCCCAAGCGATTGGATTACAGCCAGATCTCCAGACAGGATTAATTTACTATGTGGTATACATGTCTAATACACAGGATAGCTAGTTACAAAAGCGTACGCCCTTCGGCCCAGCCCTTTTCTAGTAGACGTGAGTCAAGATGTGGGCTCCGCGAATAACGGGGTTCCGCTCAACATAGGAATGAACTTCCTCGTCTGTCGCCCAGCCGCCAAGCTCCGGTGACCCTTCAATGCTCCCCTTCACACGCTCAATCAACTCCGTAGGCGCTTGCACACGCTTTTCCTGCTCCTCTACTGCCACCCAGCTACGTTCCAGAAAGACCCGCATCGCGATCACCGCCTCTCGGAGTCTCCTTCGCCCCTTCGCTTGCGTGTCAGCCCGTGTGAGAAGTATTGGATGCCAGTGCCCCATCCACGATGCGCAGGAGCATATGCCCTCGAAGTCGCTAATAAGGCCTAATGTGCGGATGTATGCATGCAGAGTGCTCGGGCCGGGGACGACTGTCATCATTAGGTGCTTTTCATCCACTTGACCTGCCCCGATCTTTTTGGGTCGAAACCTAATCAAGGATCGGAATAGTGATCGGATACGCTGAGAGTACCCGGCGAACAGCTCTTCCTTAGGCTCCGCTGGCGTGGCATAGCCGTAGTAAGATATTGCCGTTCGCCCAATACGTTCACAGACGAGCTGAAAGCTTTGCTCGTCAGGCTCCTGGAGAAGCGCCGGGTGGAGCTTCAAAATTCGGCTCATCAACCGCCATCTGTGATCTTGAGAATCGAAAGTCCAATCATTGGGCCATCTGCCATCGACGTTGACCCAGCGCAGCAAGTTAGTCCACATTGGTCTATAATCCGGCTGACATGTAGTGACGATCTGGAAGAAATAGTTGAGAGACATATCGTGATTAAAGGCGGCGTTCTTAATTAGCTGCGGGTAACGAGGAACGTATTTCACTCGGCAGAAGAAATCTAGAATTTCCACAAGCAAATGCTCCGGGATTCCCTCAATGTCTGCTTTGTTCGTAACAGACCCATCGAGAAGTCGCTGAATCGCACCTCCATACGCAGATCCAAAGGTTTTCAGAATTGGCAAACCCAGACGCTCTGATGGGGCTCCGTTGATGAGAGAGGCTAAGAACCTATCAGATACGTTGACGTTTTTAGACATCATGCGATTCAGCAATTCTTCGTATGATGGAACTGGCTCCGAAATATATGTAATTTCGTGGATCGAAGAAGGCTCTGGGAAGGATTCTTTCCCATCACCAGGGAAGACACCGTTTTCTGATGACGATTGCGAATGGCCTGGTGTATCTCTTGCTTGAGGGGTTTCTCGATATTGCAATTTAGTAAACATGGCGAGATAAACGTTCTGATGAGGAGGCAAATCCGTGCGCTCATACGCAAGAAAGCATGCCCAAGCTTCCCGTCTGGTTCTTGTGGCGCGTACTCTTGCAGCCCATTGCGCAATCTCAAATCTATGCGTTATGTACGAAGGCTCTTTCCCAGTTCGAATACGGAGGGGAACATTCGCCATGTTATGTCGGTCCTGAATAGTCGGGCTTCCGTCCGTATCCCACCCGGCAGATATGGTGGCGTTTACCTCCCAAGGACGTGGCGGATAACCGGCAGCGTACATCTGCTGCATGGTCAGGACGGCTCTTGATATGCCAGCATCTACTCCTTTGTCTTCATC
Source organism: Mytilinidion resinicola (assembly GCF_010093595.1). Lineage (NCBI taxonomy): Eukaryota > Fungi > Ascomycota > Dothideomycetes > Mytilinidiales > Mytilinidiaceae > Mytilinidion > Mytilinidion resinicola. Next base: position 2,678,078 of record NW_022985439.1, read on the forward strand.
CATTGCGGTCCGATTTTCCTTCCAGGGTGGCCACGCCTTTGACTTCAGTAATGCCCATTCCCGCTCCTGTTCGGTCTTTGCGTGAGCAAGCTGGACTCGAGCAAGCGCTCTGTATCCCTCTTGGTTGACTAGTATTGGAGGATCATGGTCTGACATGGCTTGAAGGACTTTGAATTGGGCAGTCTCTTGGTATCTGCTGGATAAATACGGTTGTATCGATGCTGGCATAGAAAGAAGCGATAAGAAACGGTTGCAGAAGAATACGAAATTTGACGTCTCCTCCCCTGGTTTTGGAAAGTCGCCCTTGGCCTTCTCCATTTGTGAGGTTAAGAGGCTCGCTATTGCAGGAAAATCGATAGGCGATTTTTTGCGTGCATGTCTGACCAGCCGAATAAGTACGATGCTAAAAGAAAGCGGATCTATCAGACGGTCCGATTTGGGATCTAAAGATCTAGTCCTCAGATCGTGACTTCGTAAACGTTCTATTATCATGGCAAGGGCATCCACGGATACGTTACGCCGTTTGAGGAAAAAAAGTATCAGGAAAAGTGGCAGTGTTTCTTCCAATGTGAAATACTGAGCAGCTACATCCGGATTCTTGTTCATGACAACGGATGCCCACACAGGCACATCTCCAACATCGTAGCCTTTGGACCGCAGGAACAAGGTTTCCGCCACCGAGAATGTATGCGATGTCGTCTGACCCTGAACGACATGCCGTCCAACTTTATATATAAATTCAGTCAATATAGATTGAAGAGACATCTCAGTCGGATTGTTCCATTGCAGTCTAAGCCAGTCTAGCTCGTCCAGACTAGAGGGGCCTTTTTCTTCTTGTGTATCCGCCAGTATCAGATTTCTGTCCGCATCAGCGGAGGGAGACCGCTTCGTGGACCCTGGTGGAATAAAACTCCATTTGTCTACTAGCGTCCGAACACTATTGTATGAGAGGTCCACTTTGTGGCTCGGAGGAGTAAAATAAAGGTTGGGGGTGTGGTGGTTTGCGACTTTCAGGAGGTAACCACCTGGGCTCGGCCGGAAGCGCTTCACCGTGCGTCCTGGCGGGGGAGGCGCCTCGAATTGCGGCGAAAGAGCAGAGTCATGAATGCAATGGCTTGAGTATGTTCTCTGGGCGCGGATTTGATCTGGGTCGTCTGAGCTTGGAGTGGCTTCGGAGTTTGGTTGGTCCTGGTGCGAAAGTGGATCGGATTTAGGGTGATGGAGATGTGGCGGAGCGCCAGAGCTCAAGGATCGCTTTCCAACGCCACATGCTATACGTGCGCCAGCCTGCCATCTTGTAGCCTCACTGACTGCTGAATCTGGTAGCTAAGGGAGCAAAGCGTCAGTCTGATGCACTATTCAGGCGCAAGAAATACTCACGAATCGCCAAGTACAGCGACGAAGGGCATTGAGGGGCCGCGTGGTGTGGAAGCACCCAGTCTTGCCTGGTGCTGCCAGGAGCGCCGTCAGTGGCATTCATTGATGGTGTGAAAGTAGATACAAGAAGGGAACGGGCGGGCTGCAAAAAGTGAGGGATGCGAGGCGACGCGCAGAAGATGCTCAGAGCTGCGCTAGGCCTAATGCAGAGTAGCGGCCCGGCAGATGCCGCTCACAGGCCTGGCGCGCGATGCCTCTCGCCCATTGTCGCCCTGCACTGGAATGCTGCACCCAGTCGCTCTCTGTCCATCGCAGCATCGCCTGCCCATTGCCATCCGCTCCCAATTCACCCCGCTCGCCGAGTCGCGACGACGCTGCTGTTCTGCGCGGAGCCAGCGCCCAGCCCTCCTTCGTGCTATCGCGTCGCTCAGGGCTTTCTCGCGATCCCGTCAACCCCCATACACGCTCGACCACCACGCATCGGCTCCACCCTTTCACAACACGCCTCTCCCGCCTCCATTCACTGTCTGCCACCGCCGCCACGCGCCGCCGCTCTCTTCGACTGGTTGACGACCTGCCAGCGTTTGCGCCCGGGCGTGGAGTGGCTTCTAGTGAAGGACCAGAGCGGGTGGAGTTCAGACTTGACGATCGAAAGCGCGTTGCCCGACTGCTAAAGAGCTTCGACCCACCGAAACACCGTCCATCATGGCCACCGGCAACGGCATATTGACCCCTCCGTCCCTCGACTCGTCCGCCTCAGCCACGTCAGCGACAAAGCGGAAACGGTCCACCAGCACAGCTACAAATCACTCCGCCGTGGCGTCTGCTGAACACGCAGGAAGCTCTCTGGACGGCTTGGAGAAGGGACTGCAAGAAACGCTGGAAGATGTCTTTGCCGTACTTAAGAGGTCCGTGACACGCACTGAGAATCCCTGTTCTCACCCCCTGCGGGACTTTCATGCGCAATGCTAACATCCTCACAGCTACGATACCCAACCGTCTATTCTTAACCTTCCTCTCAAGGCGACGTCAGACAGATCCTCTTCTGGCGAGCCATCCGTGAAGCGCACCAAGTTGACGCCATCGGACAGTCCCACGTCTATCACAAGTCGCCTGCGAGATGGGACGTACAACTCCCTAGCAGATTTGGCCAGCGATGTTGAGCTTGCAGCCTCAGATATTATTTCGACCATCACGCCTGCAGAACCTGCTACGAACGGCGCTGTTCAGCGACACGCACCCTCACCCGAGGAAACTAGGCTATATGCTGGAGTTCTAGCCTTCCAGAAAGTCCTGAGAAATATCGTTACCCGTGAGAACCAACGAAGGACTCTGGCTCTGAAAGATTCGAAAACGCCCACCGAGAATGGAGCCCCTGTTGGTAAAGATGCTGTGTCCTTGGAAGATATACACGACAGCCGAACTGTTCTGACTCTGTATGGAACCGCCCAGGGTCCCAAGCAGCTGTTCTCCAGTCTCCAGCAACCGCTGCGAGTCCAGTCCGCCGACAGTCCTGCTCCTTATAAGGCCCTGGACACCTCCGTCGAAGTCACGATGCCCCTCGCCGAAGCAGGGCTTCCCAACATCATCTCCACCACTAAAATATTCCCCGTGGACGTAGTGGAGCAGCTGAATTCAAAGAAGACCGGTCCAACATTTGGTGAACTTTTTGCTCCTCCGCCGCACGTACCGCAATTAAGTCCGCCGAAGACAGCCAAGCAATTGACCACCCGTGGTAATACCATTCGATTTGTGTCTCAGGATCAGCTGCCCAAGGTCAACCGCAAAATACCCATGTACTCCACTCAGCCACTCTCAACAGGTCAATCTCTCGGTTACAGCGGCGTGGAGCCGCCAAAGGAACCCACTTCGCCCAATGCAAAGGCGAAAAGCCGACAGCGTGCCCTGAGCACAGGGGAAGCCCAACAGCCTCCTTCCGAGAGTATTGTGGCTGCCGCAGAGCGAGCGAAAGACGATGCCCTATTTCGAAGTGCGTATTCCAGCTTTGCACCCTGCCGCGACGATGCAGCTGCGATCATTCCGGAAGAAACCAGGAACCGAATCTGGTGGCAAAAGGTGGGCGAGAAGAGATTCGAAGAGACTTTTGCCATCGATCCTAGTTTAATAGACCCGAGCCTTTTGGCCTCTACGGGAGCTGCTGAATCCGCAAGCGTTGGCGCCGACGAGGACGAGACCTTCAAAGACGCCGTTGAAAACTTTATCCCCGACGAAACCGATTTCCTAGCTGAAGCGCATGCTAAAGCTCAGCTCGACAAAGATACCGATGAAATATTAGCGGAGATCTCGGAACTTCTCGAGACTTTGGCATCTCACCAGCAAATCAGAAACTCGTCACTAGCCACGAGGCCACAAACACCCGTTATACCGAACTCCTCGCTTGCGTCTCTAGTTGGCAGTCCAACCAGTCCGGGAAGTGACGAAATTGATGTTTATAATATTCTGAAGTCCCAGCTCACTCTCATGATATCGAGTCTGCCTCCATATGCAGTTGCTAAGCTGAATGGCGACCGGCTCTCTGAGCTGAGCATCAGTCGGGACATCTTGATTGAGAGCAAAGACTACCGCGGTGTGATGGAAGAAGACCAGGTCTCTCGGGTGGCGAAAGCAACTGCGTTGAGTGCCGCTGCAGGACCCCCTCCTATTGTTCGAATGGGATCAGGGTCAATGGGGACGCATTCTCATTACGCTCCCACCAGCACTCAGTATGTGCGTCCACCCCCGCCGCAATCGCCTGCGCCTAGGTCTGCTCATGGGCCACAATCCTACTATCCCCAGCAGCAAGCCCCGCATCGCTCGCCGTCCGTTCACTACCCGCGGTCGTCGAACGCGCCTGTTCAGTCATACCAAACGCCAGGTGCCTACGCCAGTAGTACTCCACGGCCCAGTTATCCTGCGACACAAGCATACGGCCAGCAAACTCCACGACCTGCCTACCAAGCGAACGGTTCCAGCCAGTACTACCAACAGCGATCTGCGCAGCCCAGTAATTATGGCATGGGCGGTTCTCAATACTACCAACCCCCGCAACCGCAGCCTCAGACCCGATATCCGCCCCAAGCCCAGAACTCTTACCAACAACGACCACCGGCTGTCGCTCCCATGTACAACAACTATGGTTCATCGCAGAGTCCTCACATCCGAACGGCTTCCCCTCTGAAGGCTGGGCAGCAGCCGGCAAGGCCTGCGCCAACTCCATACAACGGCTCTCGGTCGGGCTATGGAACTCCGACAAGTAACGGACAAATGGGTGGGCCTAGTTACTTCAGTCAACCAGCATCTCAGCCCCCTGCCCAATACTCCACACCTCAGCCAGCAACACCTGCTAACTTGGGGCCCAGCGGATTCCACTCCACCATGACCGCAGAGCAGCAGCAATTGATGATGGACCGGAATAGGGCGCAGCTTGCAGCGCAGCCTGCAGCGCGTGTCGCGGCGCAGGAAGTGGTGAACAGGCAAGGCTCAGGAACCCCGCAGCCGGCCAACGGGCAGTATCCGGGTCAGCAGCAGCAGGTTAATGGGATACCCATGGCGACATAGAACTCATATCCCCATTTCTAGTGATTGCAGTCGACGAACAGGCTCGTACGTCCGTTCCCTGCACTGGATCTTACTTCACTTCGATATTTGAGTCCGGATCCGCTTCGATTCGGTCGTTAGACGAGTCCATCGACCCTGAATAGCCATCTCAAGGCTCTTCCGGTGGAAGACTCGCAGGAGAATAGACGGCGTTGGGTCTCGGCGATACTTTGAATTTTCCGAGAACTACCCCCGACATGCATATGTTATGGCGTTTTCGTGGCTCAGTGCTTGTGACGGGTTCGGAGGGTACCAGGGCTGCCTGCGTATACGTCCTCTTTTTTCGTTCCTGGTATTGTATTTGTTGAGCTGGTGGTAGGGCAGGGAGGGGAGCGGAACGGTGTGAGGGTTCTGGATAGGGAGGGGAGCATGGCTTGTGTATCAACAAATGCATAATTAGTCAATCATTGGAGAAAATAGTGCTCGTCCTGAGAGAAAGTTTTGGCGCCTGAAGCCGTCCAGTCCACGGGTTGAATGTAGACTGCACTCAATCGTCCCCTAGCTTCATATTTCATACAAGATCACAATCAGGTTTTCAAAGCCTTGATTTGCATTTTTGATGCGCGTTTTTGATGCTTCGAATCAGGCCACTTGCGAGCTAGGTTTGCGTGAAGGGATGGGGAATTGGAATACCCCGATGTCTCTGGTCATGCTCCAGCAGCCACGCAATACGGTCTGATTCATACTCTCTGGGCACTGCAGTCCGTCTCAGTCCCGGATCACCAGCCTTCTGTTATTCAACACCAATATCAGAGCGACAAATAGCATCGATGCTATTCATGTATTGATTTACGCACACTCCAAATACCTCCCTCGCCGCCAAGTCTTCCTAACCGGGGAATCTTCATAGCTTCAGTTCCGTCTCAAGGTTTGCTCTGCACTTTTCATCGCCGGGACGCCGAGCCTTTCTATATCAATCTATGTTTCAAGATGCATATAGTTTGTCACCTCCACTACCAAGACTACCTACGTAGCGGAGCAATTTCCCCAGCTACATTCCACGTCTATGCGCCCTGCACTTTTCATCACCGGGCGGGCAAGAAGACTTCCAAGTCGATAGAGAGGAATGCGGAAGAGTGGTCGGCCCGGACTAAGCTAGCACGCTTGATGGAGGCAGACTCTCGTAGAAGTGTATTATATTAAAGAAGTGAGCTGTCAAGCGAGGTTTTACAAAGGTATAATCTCTCTCGCACGGATGCCGAGGCCTTCCCCAGCCAACTACATCGATATATGCTTCTACATTTCAAGAACCGTAGACACGGTACTTCCCTCGTAACGTGAAATCTGGCCTCTTGTACTCCACGCTTTCTGTGGGCCAAGAGTTGCGGTAGCATATCAGGAAATGGACTGGGGGTAGTATGGTGCTGTGTGGTGACATGCGTCACGTATTGTGAGATCTGGCCACGCGGGATATGGAAAAGGTGGCACACTCATCAAGTACTCTGTCCGTGTGTACACCTGTCTGCCACTGCATGAAGTGCTTCAACAAGCTTCCATATAGCCCAAGGCAAAGAATTTCTGTCTTCTTTAGATTCTTGAAAATACATTGAAGCAACTCAAGCAGTGCTAGACAGGTGTACACACGAGCAGGGTACTTGATGAGCGTGCCACTTTTTTATGCCCAAAGCGCTGGCCTCTAGGTATGCTCGACGCTATCTGCTTGTCTTGGCTGAGATTGCTGCTTCTGAGCGGTATGAGGATATTGAAAGCTTTACTGCCGGCAAGAACCTATGGTACTGTATCACTTTTCTTCCATCTTATAGCCCCTGAAATAACACAGACAGCTCAGCATAGAATTACCTCACGTGCGTCCAAACCCCATCTCAAACGCCAAGTCCACCCTACCGCACTCCCACCAAGCTCACGACTTCCCCTCGTCCCTAACCTTGTAACAAACTCTCGCTCTACACCACCCCAAGATCTCCGCAACCCCACTGTCCACCAAGTCCTCCCCAACCTCCCAAACATCCTTATACGCCTCTGGCGCCTCTTCCCACACCAACTCCCGGTCCTCGCACACCACCCACGTGCCACCATTCACCTCCTTCCCGGCTGCCCACTGCCCTTCGCCGGCAGTCTTGTTTGAACGTGCCTCGGAAGCTGCAGAGGGCTGTAGCAGCAGCTCTGGGTTCTTGTATTTCTGCGATAAGGAGACTAGGGCCTTGTGGCGCGACATGGCGCGCCCGGCACCGTGGGCAAGGGAGAGGGCGTTTTTGGCGCCCCAGGCGTTGGCAGGGGTGAATAGGGGGCGGAGGATGAGGGTTGGTGTGGCGCGAGAGCCTGGGAGGGGGAGTAGGGGAAGGGGAAGGGGAGTGCGGGTGGAGGCGTTGTAGGTCGGTGCGGCGCCTTTGCGGTGGATGTATGCGTGCGAGGGTGTCGGGAGCGGTTCTGGGGAAGAGGAGGGTGAGGGTGGGCTAGGAGGCCATTGGATCTTCTCGACGTTGTTGTGCCAGATATCCACTACCTTACGTTCTTGGATATTAGCTCTCGCGACTGTGATGTCGTCGTCGTTCACGGAGTCGTTCTCGTTCCGCCCGAGTACCCACGATTCCTCGCCTGGCTCAAGACACGCGAGGAAGCGTAGCGCGATGAGGTCCCTATTCGCCTTCGCCCACCGGCACGCACTATCGTGCATCTGCATGTACTCCTCCATCTTCTCCGTGCCCTCTTCCAGACTCTCGCCGTCGCCTGTGAAAGTCTTGAGGACATGGCCGCCATATCCTCGAGACCCCGAATGCACCAGCAATATGACCTCCCCTTCTTCCAGGTTTCCTGATGCCTCGCACTCCTCCACGACCTGTATCTCTGCAAAGTGATTCCCGGCTCCAATTGTGCCTAGTGCTTTATCCCATTCTTCCCCAGCCGTGCTCTCCTTCTCCCAGTTCAGCCACGCCTCCCGCTGTTCCTTGTCACGCCACGCCCCCTCTAATCTTCTCAATCGCTCTGCAACTTTCCTTCCGCGATCACCCTCGACTTGATGCCGTTGCAGCCGGGTCCTGTACCACGCCATTCCACACCCGATGTCCCCGCCGATCAGCGGTGGATGTACCCATCCGCGCGACACAAACACAGCACCGATAGGGAATTTAGTCCCGGGGTGGAGGTCCGGCTGCCCGACAGCATGAACAAGGCCAGGGAGCGAGCGAGCGGTAGTATTAAGCTGATCGAGGGAGACAGAGTCAACAAAGGCCGCCTTAGCTAATACCTCGACTGTACAATCCGCATTACCTTTGGGAACCGAAGCTGCAGGAATATCAGCACTGCTCTTCGGGTTGAGCTTCAAAGGCAAATAGCCACGCGGGGCATGGAAAAGGTGGCACGCCAATTCTAGAACAAGCTGTTCCGTGTATACACCTGTCTGTCACTGCTTGGGTGGCTTTAATGTATTTTCCGAGATCTCAAGAAGATAGATCCTCTTCACCTTGGGCTATGTGGAAGTTTGCTGAAGCACTCCATGCAGTGGCAGACAACTGTGCACAAGGGCAGAGTACTTGATGAGTGTGCCACTTTTTTCGTGCCTAGCGTGCATAGCCACGGGCGAGAACAGCGTACATGAAGCCGAAGCTGTCTTGCCAACATAGTCTTCGCCAGCGCTGATGAGCAGCACTATCTCTTTAGTCTCTGCTTCAGCCAATGCGCTCTCCCACCCCTCTTTCCCGAGCACTTCGAGCCCGTTTCTGGCGACGAAGATACGCCATTTTGCGGTCTTGCCCTTCAGGCGCAGCTTGTCCTTCGCGGCTTTGAAGAGGAGCTCTTGGCACGAGTTTGGGAGGGCTGGGTCGCGCGGGGCGTTGGGGGGAAGGATGACGGGTGTGCGTTTGGTTTGGGAGGCGTTGAGGGCGAGGGTGAGACGGGTTGGTGGCATCGTCGAGACGGGACCCTGGAGGAGGTGCAGGTGTGGTTGAGGTGTGGGGTTCTGATCCGTGGCGTTGCGGGAGATCGGCGCTAGGCGTAGGGCTGGGGTGTGGTTCTAGATCTTCGGAGGGAGTTTGTTTGAACAAGAGTGGATTCACATAAGGAAGAAATTATGGTGTGTGTGAGGGGGTTATGTTAAAGGATGGGCGGAAGTGACTGCTAACTGCGTGGCATGTGGGTCACCTACTTATAGTGTAAAGCTGAGTCACGAATTCTTAGATTTTGATAACGTATGAAGGCACGTCAAATGAGAGATGTGAGAAAATGCATATACCCGTTGTTGAGGCGTGGTAGGTGATCGTATCCTTCCATGAGGAAGACGACATCGCGAGAGAGCAACCTTACAGCAACAGGTCATAAGTCTGTGTACACGCGTTTACCACTGCTTAGGGTCCCCCCATGGAACTTCAAAAACCTAGGCGTGATGTCAAGTTTCAAGTAGTAGACTGCCTTTTGACTAATTAGTTGCTTAATGGTTGTGTGCCCAGACTTAGAAGGACCCTGGTACCTCTGTATTTGATCCCAAACACCTGTTGACTTCCTCGGCGTAATAGGTCAAGCGTACCTCCACTCCTTCAACAGCTTTAGCAAAACCATGATCAAATGGCTGAGTGGGTATCTACCGTTCGATTCTATTACGTCTTCCTCACCTTCCTCTTCCACAAACCTCTGTTCTCCCTCACCAACGCCCCATTATTTTCCTCTGGCTCCTCCACACATGGACAACCCTTCCATTTCCCATCCCCGTACTACACCAGAATTAGTAAGAGTACCAACTGCCAATAAGCTGCCTTGATTGGACTACAAGGGGACCTGGAGGCACAGCCACGTGACCTTGGTACAATTCGACTCACCCCTACACAGACAGCATTTGGCTCGCCATCATTCTTCCACGGCGTGACGCTCGCCGCGCCGCCACAGTCGTCGCAGTAAAACTCGTCCCCTTCTTCGGGACAGACGTAGTCGGGGGGTTTGACGATGGGGTTTGCGGAGGATGAGTCCGAGGTAGGTGCAGTGATTGCATTATGGTTGTTATGTGATGAAGGCGGGTCAGGTGTTGTCTCTGCGTCTGTGCTTTTGTGCTTGCTCAGATATTCGATGCTGATTGGAGGGAGGCGGGCAGTATGAATGTGAAGATATGGAATAGACACTTCCGGTGTGACGCGGAGCGAGGAATTTGCGAGAGCTTGATAAGACGTTGGAACATATGAACGCGGGGTAAGGAAAGAGAGCACGGCTAGGAGGATGATGGAGTGGAAGACATTTTTGGTGGTCATGGTGAAGGATGTCACTGAAAGGACGGGCAGGGACTGCTGACTTATATATGCGACGCATCAATTTGACACGTAATCTCATTGCCGGTCGTTTTGGATGAAACTTAGATATACAAGAAATGACCCTGAGTGTAATCTGCGCTCCACTCTAACCCTCTCTAATCTACTACTTATTTATACCCTTTCGCATTTGTGATTTCAAGTCAGCCGAATCCCCCAAATCCACCAATCGTAGCATCCATCACCCGTTTTCTCTCTGTAAAATCCTCCCGTTTGCGTGAGATCTTTGTCATCGATACCTGCCTGATATTAGGACAGTTCGATAGTCACGTTCTGGGATGGACTTACAAGTATCGGCAACGGTGTTTAGAATCTGCTCACAGTAGGCTGGAGTGGGGCTCTCCAGCTTATGGTCTACGGCGGCTGGACAATCGGTCTGATCCTGGCTCAGTTCCACCGAAACCATAACCTTGCTGTTAGACCGATCCAAACCCCCGGTTGCTTTGCAATACTTGTATGACGCCGGAGACCACTGCCAGAATTCTCCGTAGGCCGAGCCTATACAGTATGGAGGCAGGTGGGTGTCGGGATCTTCGCTAGACGTGTCGAACCAAAAGTAGTTGGTGGCTACCGCATCCGGCTTTACGGTCCAGTCATAACTGCCCCAACAGAACTGATGCACGGCGGCCTGGAATGCAGACTTTGGATAATTTTGTGGGTACGCCAGACAGCTACCGCTCGGGCCATAGCTGCACCCTCCCGCGTTGATCATGTCCATCGAATGTTTAGAGGGTTCGCCGGGCTTGCACGTAACTGGTGGTGGCTGGTCGATAGAAAACGAGTATGTTCCACAGCCTGCGTTTATGCTTCCTTGGGTGGCCATGTTGCCGCCTGCACCTCGATCCCCGCCTAGGAATGGTCAGAAATATGCGCAACTGCGAACAGAATTCGGACTTACAGGGTTGATCAGATAGCTCTTTGAATGATTCAGCGCAGTCCGCTCGGCAGCCATCGCCGCCAGTCCATTCGAGATTGAATTTGTAGCCCTTGTATTCACTGGAAGAGACAGGAGGAGTTCGCCTCTCAAGCCCTCGTTTCGACGGCGTTGTGTAGTCGGCGTTGGTATATGTCGCCTTGGAAGCATCTTTTGGACTCGCGTTGACAGCATTGCAGAATTTAGGGTACAGGCCTTTGAAGAAGCTGCTTTGGACGCCGCTGGCATCTGAAGTACACGAGGGCCCTGCTTTGCGGTTCCATGGCGGACTGGAAGGGTCCGTAGTACTGTCCAAAGTGATGTTCTAGCTTGTCAGCAAATTTCCGAGTTTGGGATGAGTAAAGGATACTCACAAAGTAGATACAGCCGTGTGCAAGTGCGGCCCCGTGAGTTACGCCCGAATTGGGATCACAAGTGCTCATGGCCCTCATAAGAGTATCCACGCAGTCTCCGTTGGTTATTTTGGCGTCCTTAGAGCAACTGTTCCCTGCAGGAGCTCCGTACCATGTCGAAGCAGACAGCCAAACTGAGGTCAAACCTGCGATGAACATCTCATACTCTGTATCGACACCATCTGGCGCACGGGTAATGACTTTGTTGTCCACCTTACCACACCATTCCTTGATCTTCGCTTCAACATTTGGGTCGCCATCTGATGCATGCTGAGGAGCAGTCATTTCTGAGAACATTGGATCTGGCTTCTGGCAGATAGGCTTCTGGTGATCATTTTCGGGCTGAAGGCCTGCATACCAAGCTGCGACAGTGGCCAAGGCGATAGGCTGTTGATACCCGTCATTGTTGTCGGCAACGGGATCCAAGCAATCACAGCCTTGGTAGCGGTTTTGCTTGTCCTGGACCTGATTTTGAAGATTAGCGACGACACACTGGGGGGAAATATTGTGTTGGAGGCTTACTCCTACACATTTTCCTTGATTGTTACCTCCGCAATCGCCACAAAATGGAGTGTCCTCATCAACTGGGCATGCGTCGGTTGCGCAATCACAACCCTTGTTGTCCACAGTACACTTGTTACTATCATCGCCGGCACACTTTTCATCAGAGCATTTCGGCTGTGCGTCCCCAGTAGGACACGCTTCATCGCAGTCGCAGTCTTTCAGGCCGCCTAAAGTGCATTTGCCTATATGTGTTACAGTCAGTCTTTGGTTTCATTTTCCATATGTACTATGGAAAAGAACCTACCGTTCTGCCCAACGCACTCCGCGGCAGGACATGCCGGCTTTGTGGCTGGACAGATGGACTCCTCGCAAGCGCATCCATTGTTTGGTGGGGCAACACACATGCCCGAGACGCCTTGACAGTCTGCGCATTTCGGATGCGTTGCTGGACACGTCGAGTCGTCCCCGTGGGATGGGGGATCCGCCGGGGTTTCAAGGATCGTCTCCGCAATAGCAGCGTCTCCAATAAGTCCTCCGAGATACCAAGCAACTCCGCCAGCGAATACCACCACGGAGGCCGTTGCTGCAGGGTTGTCTGATTGGGTAACAGTCGTCGTGATACTCTGGCGAAGGCCTGTGTAGGCAGGAAGAGTAGCAAGCGCGTACGTTCCAGTAACTATTTGACCATCTGACTGTGTGGCCACGACCGTCGTCAGCATAGGCGGTGCAGCGGAGGTGATTGTTGGGTCACCTGTTCTAGATATTAGTAACTTGATTTGCAATGGTATCCCTCAAGACGATCTTACATGAACACGCCACTCCTCCAGCAGCTGCTGTTGAAACACAATGGGCAGTAGATGTAGGGTTTTCACCTCCACAGAGCGTCGCAGCACATGCCTGAACTGCACCGCCGATTTGTTCTGGGCATGATGCTGAGGCCACGGTCGATTGAATCAGGTGTGAAAGAAGGGAATACCAGAGAACATTCTTCATCATGAGAGAAAATTTATGACTATATGATGGATAAGAGAGGAACACGTCTCGGTGTTCATAGAAAGATATATTATAGAGGCACGTCACGATACCGTGTAGTGCCATATGAGATACGGATTCCAGTGGCCGCCTCATCCCTGTGTTTTATTTTTGTACTGGACTCGGGAATAGATACAACGGAAGCTAGGAAAGAATGAAATGAAATGACTGCGGCGAAGGTACACCCGAGAAAGTGCGCTTCATCCAAAACACGCGAAGTTGACTGAAGGGCCCTGCTGCGAACATGTTTGGGACACGCAATGGCCCGTGGACAGAGCATCCCACAATTAGGCAAGTAGGTACAGTGGGCTCAACCAACACGAGGTACTATGTAGTACGGGCGCTTACTGTAAGGCTCAGGGACAACAGAGCGCGCTCCCATCATTGAGGCGAAGGAGCGAGATGCGAGGCTAGGGTCCAACTCCGAGGCTGAACCTTAGTAGCTTCGTAGCACAGGCCAATGCTAAATGTGATGACTAAGAACAGGATGCCATGGTTTTCTGTGCTCGCCGAGCCTCCCTTCAGGCCACTCCCAGCACATCCGCCTTCTCTGCCTTCGCAGCGTGACAGTCACCTTACAGAGAATACAACGAGGCATGAAATTACATGGCGATTTGAAAATTGAGGAAGTATTCAATCCATCGCGGGTACGATCTGAAACTCTACCCGGAAGATTCGCGAGTAGGACCGGCTGGGCTCAGCCTCCGGGCTCAGCCTCCCTCCATCTTGGCAGATTGATCCCTGACATGTCTAAGAAAAGACCCAGAACAGCAAAGGGCCCGTATAATCAATCTATTCAATCTATTTCATCTCCTAGGGTGGACCAGTGTGCCGGCACCCACCACTTACAGATCTGTGGTCTGTTCCTGCAGCTGGGTCCTTACAAGGGCTCGCTAGAATTCTACTCTCATTTCCTGGCCTAGGTGTATTTGCGTTGACATCGCACTCACCATCGTCTTGGCATGTTGGAACGAAACATTCAGCCCCACGTCTTAGTTGCCACGGAAAAAGAGTAAAATGACTGAAGCCGTGCGTAGAAACCCACTGGATACCGCACCATATGCAACATGGCTACTCTTAGCTATTATTATCTGACCACGAAGACCCCCTCGACATAAGATCGAATTGATTTCTCTTTGACCTTCATCACTAGATTACGTCCCTCCTTTAGCGATCCTATTCCCAACCTTCTCCACTCGTTAGCTACTATTGCACAATGCGTTTCGAAACTCTTCTCGCTTTCGCACTTCCCCTTCTCGCCGATGCGCAAAGAACCATATACGTTGATAAAACATGCAGCGACAGAACGGACTGGCAGGTCTATCTCGACGAAGCCTTGAATAGCGCAAAATATGCCTCTGCACGCCTTGGCAACACAGCGGATACAGACTTCGAGGCTGTGGTCAAGCGCATTTTCAAAGTTGATAGGTCCAACGCAGACGGATTCAAAGCTGTCAAAGGCAAGTGCAATCCCTAGCCTTCTCTGGGAACGATCGCTCACACGGGGGTAGATGTCATCGATGAAATCGCAGGCATAACCATGGTGTCTCCAAGTACCGATCTTAAGGGATCCAACACTCGATTCTTCTGCGACGACGATCCTAGTAAGACAATTTTCACATCATCTACGATTTTGCATTGATTGAATTTCGTAGTCGGAAAGAAGGGCGTTGATGCCGACAAGGACGTACGGTGGCAACACCAGATAAACCCAAATGGAGGCTATCTCAACTACTTCGACCAGGTCAAGTAAGCGCTCCTTCTAATCTAAAATGCGTATCCTCCAGCTGGCTTATGGCAATAGCAACATGAAACAAAGGGAAGCAAGTAGCCCTTCATGCAACAACCCGTTGAAGCCAAATAGGGTGGGGAGAACATATCGAATCAAAGCACCTGAGCCCAAGAAACCCACCAGCCCTTTCGCAGGGCACAATTCGAACCGTAACGTCATAACAGTGCGCCGAGTTCCCTATCTTATGCCTCAAGCAACTTGAGCATCGCTGACAAGTTTCTTTAGCTTTGTAATACTCTCTTTGATATCAAGGGAGTGCCATTGAAGATCGCCGACCTTGACAAAGACCTCGAAGGCAGTGCCATCGATATGCTCTCGGATCTAGTATCCCATACCATACTCCACGAAGTCAGTACAAGGAGACAAACGCAGCAGAGATCACAGCTGATTGTTCCGTAGCTTGCTCACGCAGTCCGCGACGACATAGCGGACGTTCAGCCAGACCCATACGGGTATACAGAGATACTTGCAAAAAATGCTGAGGATGCCATCAAAAATGCAGATAACTTTGGTAAGCCGAACCAGAACTCTCTTTATCTATTCATTAAAGTCAAGATTCTTATTCATCTACAGCTTTCCTCGCTATCTTCGCCCAGGTCATGGAGTTGAACTACTCAATCCCCCGTTTGACGTTCCCGGCTGGCACCAGCGATGCAGATAAGGCGGAGGCCGAAGAAGATTGTCAGAAAGGGTACTTAACGTATCTCCCAGACATTACGAAGCGGATAATAGCGGCAGCCAAAATGTTGGCGAGATTGTTCTGGGCGTAAATGAGAGGAGTTTATGTGAAATCATGTTCAATTGTATATATACTTAGACAGAAGTTAAATAGGGGTGTGCTACATCGTACTGCGTCTTGTCATAGATATCCGCGCACTTTTCTGCCACCGCTTGTAGTGCCTCAACTTATTTTCAGAGTCCTAAATCAGACCAAAGTCCTCCCTTTTGAATGTCTGGTTAACTCGTTAGGCCACCCCAAGCAGTGGCATAGGAGTGTACACAGATTGGAAGTGTGATCCGACGCCCTGGATTTCTGAAAACGCCCTGAGGCGCCACAATCGGTGGTAAGGAAACGTGCTAATATTTATGACCACGCACTGCAATCAGTTGTAATACAAGTCGTCGAAGGCTGTCTAAGCTGTCTATGCTCGGTATCTACGCGCTAGCTGTCTCGCGTGACGCCAATATGTCCAAGGTATGCTAAACACACAAGCACATGCCTGGAGCCCAAGCGTCGAAGTTCCACCGACCTTGGAACAGACAGTGTGAATTGTGATACTACGAGATTCTGGGAATGATGTTCATATTTTATGATAATTGAACATGGTCGATTCTAATAGTTTATCCATGGAATCCGTCCGTGGACTGTTCTTCCCAAGAACCCCAATTCCAATACGCCAGAACCGCTGCAAAGCACTCTAAAACGAGACATGCTTCGCTAATTCAAAACTCCGATGCCATCTTGACGGCTGGTTCAGGTCCCCAAGGCTAAATAAATGTTAAAGTCATGTTGTGGTCTAGCTAGCTAGTGATAATGGGCGCCTGTCCCGTCGATCAGCACCTGGCAACGAAGTCGTTCAAGTTAGTTGTCTACGAACCTGCTATTGAAACGCAAAGTACAGAGAGTGAGACGTTAATCGCACGTGCCCAACTTTTCGCCCGCTTCAAGAAGCCCGCGAGGAAGAACACGGCAAGCCATGAGAAAATGACATATTGGATCATGTGCGAGACATTCCCTGCGACGGCGATGGTCGTATCTTGGAAGGCCGAGGGTAGGGTAGCATTTGGAATGTTGCTGATGGACTCCATAGCTGTTGAAGTACCTCTGAAATTGGGCTGTTTTGGAGACGAGTGATTATGAAGTAGAGTAGTGGTAAGCTTCGATGTGGCTGGGCATTCTGTCATGACAGCCGTCGTTCTGCCTTTAAGTATGTAGGTAAGTGTCCTCGTGTCGTGGGATCCTGCGATCGACACGATTCTCACGTAGTCCGGAGGTGGTCATAAGCTGCGAACAAGGGAGGGTGATTGGTCAATACTTTGCGGTTCTTAGGTACTTCGTAGGCGGGGTGTGCTGGTGTCAACATGGTCTGACTTATGGGAAGATTGAAGACATATGCTTCCATCATCGAGATGGAGATAGAAAAAGAAGGATTGTGATAGGGTTGAGGAATGAATAGATTCGAGCTGAGGAAACTTGGGCGCTCGGACTCCACCTCGTCATCTTTCACAAATATCGTGATGGTTCAGCACTACTCAGAACGGACCACCATCAATTGAACACAGCCTCAGGTATGCAAGTTTCGCGGATTTGATGTGGAGCAGCTTACTGATTCTTCTTGGTTTGCGGCTTCTACATGGACAGCTCCACGGAGTACGCCCTACTCATCACGACCCTCATCCCGACAAAATCGCACTATCGACATCCAACAACCCACCTTGGGCCTCGAAGAAACCACGATGAACAATACACCATGCGAAAGGAGTTGGAGATCCGTTCTGGCGGGCTCGCCATGCTTCTTGGATCGTCCCCGGTGATGGGTGTTTCGGCCCCCTCATTCGGCGTATATTTTTCGGACTGGTACAAAGTACTAAACACGAGCATTAAGGCTTATAGGCCCATAGCTATGGTCTGAAGCTGAATAGCATATGCTCTTCCATCTACTACGCGGCCCATCTCAGCTCCTGCAAGAAATCCTCAACCTTCAACAATGGCACTGACAACAGACGTCCTGATCATTGGCGGCGGTCCAGCCGGCCTCTCTGCCGCGCTCACGTTGGCGCGACAAGCACACACGGTCAAGATACTCGACAGCGGTGTCTATCGCAATCAGGACGCCGACTATATGCACATGCTCCCAGGCTTTGACCACGTCGATCCGGTCAAGTTTCGTGGCACTGCAGTGGAAAATATCCTCTCTCGCTACGACTCGGTATCACTACACAGTGTCACAATAGCAACAGTCAAGAAGACTGAGGAGGGGCATTTTGAAGCTACGGATAGTGATGGCAAAATTTGGACTGGAAGGAAATTGATTTTAGCTACCGGAGTCGAAGATATCTACCCAGATATCGAGGGATATGCCGACTGCTGGGGTACCGGAATGTCAGTAATGTCATTCCAAGTGCGGTAGTTCTGACTGACAATCTGATAGCTTTCATTGCTTATTTTGCAAAGGCTATGAAGAACGCGAATGCGCTTCTTCTGGTGTCCTCGCAATCGGAGGCCTCAGCAATGTCCCATTTGGTCTCCATGTGGCCCGACAAGCGACTTCTCTCAGTACATCCGTGACAATATATACGAACGGCGCGGAGGAGCTTTCTATCAGCTTACAATCGGCTTTTGGGGATGCCGGCAGGATGAAGTCCGATTCACGGAAGATCAAGTCATTCAAGAAAGGTTCCAAGAACGCTGAAGTCACGATCGAATTCGAGGATGGCTCCGAAGTTACTGAGGGCTTCTTGGCTCATGCGCCTCCGACAAAACTAAAAGGTCCATTCGCAGAGCAATTGGGGATTGCTATGCAAGGTAACGACATTAAGGCCGGCCCACCTTTCTACCAGACGAGTGTGCAGGGTGTTTTTACAGCGGGAGACAACTGTCTTCCCATGAAAAATATCCCGCTTGCAATCTCAGTTGGATCTTTAGCGGGGATGGGTGCTTCTACGCAGGTCATCGCGGAGCGGCTTGGCCAAAAATCTATGTTTGGCTAAATTTCCTCGAAAAACTCCTGCGCATAGCGTTCGATATCACTGTAAAATATAACCAAAGCTTTCCATTTCATGTCTTACATACGTCTCAATTGGCGCACAGCATACATAATCTTTGATCAAGAACATATTGATTGTAATTTTATCCACAGATCCATGTACTACTACCCTCGTTCGTGTTGCCCAACCTAGATGAGAACAGTCTGGCCTAACTGTCGCGCCAGATTTATCCAATCAGCCGAGGACATCGCATTGAAAATCTTCCGAGTCTTTAGATCCACATGGAGGATATCAACGCCCTTAAGCTCGATCTTGGTCCCGACAGGCACAGTCCTTGAAACACGCGTTAGCACATCGGGCCGCCAGATCGACCACCGCAGAGATGACTTACGACTCAAAACCGGTAGTGACGGCGGTATACCCCCATCGAATACCTATCTGATCGCACGAATGGAACGAGAACAGCGGGAGCTGTTTGATGTCGCTAGTGGTGTAGAGACCAGGTGCAGTAACGACGTCCCAGAGTTCGTCAAGGCTGAGCGTCGGGCCTCCGAATGCTTCGTCGTAGCTCGCGATGTTGGGCGTGAGGATCTTTTCGAGATCCGTTTTCTTGGGGGCGGGGTCGGTGGACCAGACGAGGAGCCACTTGACAGCGATGTCGCTGCCTTCGGAGTCTCTGAGGCAGTGGTTGTCGGCGCCGTGCTTCTCATCTTTGCCCTTTTCGGGCAGCGCGACTGCGACTGTCGTCGATGCGAGAAGCGCAATGAGAGCCGTGGTGAGGAAATACATTTTGAGGAGTGTAAGAAAAGTCAAAGGGCAATGTCAAGTCTATATCTCGATCAGCACAGGGTACATGTGTGCTTTTATACAAACCCGCAGGCAGCTGTACAGTACCTACGTATCCAGACGATTTTATCGCGACATTACGCCCACCCATTTCACTTGATCAGTCTGCAAATCGTCATATCCCAACGCAGCTCAAGCACGCCCTCGTGGCTTAGGCCTAGTTAGCTGGAAGCTGGAAGAAGGATCAGGTTCCATAGAAACCCGCCCATACAGCCGCAGCCATCTCATAACTCCGCAAGAGTTAGTTGGATCGAGATGCGCTAGCGGATCTGATATTCACGGGCGCATCTTTTCGAGGGTTCGAGACTCGGCTGTTCCTGATGATGGCGTTGATGTGGTAGCTGATGCTTGCGTTAGTCTCTCTTGGGATAGCAGCCTCGTGCCTCCGGAGCCAGTCCTCTGCAAATAGTGATAGGAATCTCTCAAATGGCATTTTGTAACTTCGAATGGCTTCTTGAGAGGAATTTGTAGGGTCTGGGGTGTTCCCATGGAGAGAGGGAGAAGAGTTCTTGCGTTAGTCTAAATCCGATCTAGCGCTAGGTAGTTAGCAAGCGGCACTACCTCAGCGACAAGGACGTCTATCACTCATACATCACACCTGACTATCAGCCATTTTGAGCAGAGACCTGCCTCATCGGCTTGGTGCTCCAGGCGCAAATCACTAACAATCCCAGCGTCGTTACTCTACTCTTCCTTGATCCGATCAATTCCGCCCGTCGGACAGCTCGCCATTGAGGATGTTGATTCTGCGAGGACATCACATCCCTATAATTCCATGCATTTGCCATCTTCTTGCTTCTGGCAACTTTTGACGTCGCGGATTTCGAATATTCTGTGGTTGGCACCCCGGTGTAAGGTGCGGAAGCCGATGTAAAATATTGACCGAAGGATCGAAGATTCTGATTTATACTCACCGAACCCAGCCAACCAGTCCTAGCGAAGGTAAGATGCAGGAACCAACAGGCCACCAACCCAAGATAGGTTAGGTTCTCTTTAGGTCTCGATCGTGTAGGGCCTAATTATCGGTTCGTGGATAGCGCTATGTGCGTAAAGGCAATCCCATCGACCAGGTCCAACATATGCAACAACTGCCTATAGCACGTGGATGTCTCCATAGAATTTCTACTTATCAAAAAGACTTCATGGCATGCTCATAATTCCCCTGATCTGCGATTGATCCTAATTTGATGGGGCTGGCGGCCTCGTAACCTTCTTTGAGCTTTGCTTACAAAAGTCAGATTTGATCGCGCCAAGCGTTTCAGTCGTCAGCAGAAATCCACAAGCCTACTTCTACTCTCATACACGTCTGATCTCATGTTATGTTCGTCCTCGTACTTGTTGAAAACTACGGGATGCGCGTTTGATTCATCGTTTTCGGCGACGGTCATCTTCACGGCCTCAAGATGGGATCAATCGCCCCTCAGGGCATGCCGGAAGAAATTCCTCCGCGCCTACCGAATTCAGTGTGCGATCTATTCCAAAGACATGTGAAAGCTTTCCCTGGTCGAATCGCGGTCTCTCATGGCGATTCTCAGCTCACTTATCGCGAATTGGAAGCGGCATCTGCAAGAATTGCGATGATCTTACAAAAGCGAGGAGTTAAACCACGAGACTGTGTTCCGATTTTGACGTCAAGATGCCCGGAGATGGTCGCTTGTCTACTTGCCATTGTCAGTATCGGAGCCTGCTACGTCCCCGTTGATGTCGAAAGCTGGAGTCCAGAACGAATCCATACAGTCCTATCTGTCATTTCTGCAAAGGTCATCATAGCCACGGACGTTAAACCATCGCCTCACAACGAGGTCACAATTACTGGTCAGGAGATCCACGATGCGGTTTTCTCCGAAAAGACCCTTGTATCAGCAAGACCAAGTCTTCCCATTGCTGCTTGCAAAGAAGATCCAGCTTATACGATATTCACGTCTGGGACGACGGGAATGCCGAAGGGCGTTCAGATCGCGAACGAAAGTCTTCTGCATTTTGTACAGCATTACGATTTTGGCATTACACCTGTCGACAAAGTACTTGTTCTCTTCTCCATTGCATTCGACGGTGAGTGACCCGCCAATGTATATTGATAACAATACTAAAATATGCTCAGCATACACTGGCGCTGTCTTCTGTACCCTGGGTAACGGGGGTCATTTGATGCTATCTGATTCTGAAACATTCATGAGGGACGCAGGACTTTGTACCGTTTTGCCATGTGCTCCATCTCTTCTTGATACTCTTCAGGAGCCTGATCTTTACAATAATATCCACACCATATGTATGGGCGGAGAGTCACCAAGCCCCCATCTTATCCGAAAATGGTGGTCACCTAGCCGTCGAATACTCAATGCCTATGGTCCTACGGAAACGACCATTGCAGCCAGTCAAGCCGAGTTGAAACCAGAATTGCCAATCTCTCTTGGAAGACCCATGAACGGATGTCAAATGCTTCTTTTGGATTCCAACCTGGAGGAGGCGTTGGAGGGAGAAATTTATATCGGCGGTCCCATCGTTGGTCTCGGATATTACCAGAACGAAGCCCTCACGAAAGAGAAGTTCATTCATTGGAACGGAACACGGCTGTACCGCACATCAGACTTCGGGAGACGGACATCTGACGGCATCTCTTTTCTCTGCAGAAAAGATAGTTTGGTTAAGAATCGCGGCTTTCTCATCAACCTCGAAGTTGAGGTCATCCCGGCGCTTCTGGAAAACACCGAAGTTTACGCTGCTACGGCTTTCATGCACCATCAAAAACTCGTAGCGTATGTGATACCTGAGTGCGTGGACGTTCACGACCTCCGACTTAAAGTCTCGAGCAATCATGACACTTTTCATGTTCCGGATCTCATCAAAGCTGTGTCATCGTTTCCGTTAACGTCTAGTGGAAAGGTCGATGTCAAAGCACTTCGCAAGGATCTCGACCTTGAAGTTGTTCACTCCGCCGAGCTATCAAGCTCCACGGATACGCCGCTTGGCTACCTGAGATCTGCCATTTCCTTGGCCTTGAATCTGCCCTTGGGAAATATTGCAGAAGATGTGTCCTTCTGGGAGCTTGGAGGAAATTCTCTAGCTGCGATCAAACTTCTTTCGCTTCTCCATGAGCGGCAACTTTCGATCAACTTGGAACGCCTATACCTGCTTCCGAGCATAGTAGCCATATCTGAGGAGTTACATGCCATTGTAGCCTCCGCCACATCTCCGAGTCACTCTCAGGAAGGTGTCCTGCTATGCAACACCCGTCAGGAGCCGAGAGCACCTATTACAAATGTGCAAATGGGGATGATTCGGTCCTCCCTCCAAGAGAGCCTCACAGCATACATTTTAGTCTCTATCAACTTTGAAACGGACGAACAAATATTCAACTCGGGACAGTGGAAAGATGCTTGGGAGATAGTACTAGCCAGGCATTCGATCTTTCGGACTTCTTTTGACACTTCTAAAGGCACCCAAATAGCTGAAGGCAGCTACGCTCATGATTGGGAAGAGACTATTGTTGCTACAGATCAGCTGGAAAGCGTCATAAACCAAGAGTCTGATGCTCTACTGGCTCTGTCAAAGTATCATGGGTTCGAACCATTGTTCTCTCCTGCTAATGCTTTCCGATTTATCAGAGCACCCGGATCAAAGTCTACCCTTCTATGGTTGGTCCATCACAGTCAAATTGATGGGTGGTCGTTCGGGATACTGATTAGCGAAGTGCGATCAATTATATCGGGACAGACCCTACCACAGCCTCCTCAATTCTACATTTTCGCGAAGAATCTTGAGCTCCATATCAAGCAACAGCGTCATACGTCGATTGCATTCTGGTCCAAAACTTTGAAGGGCTTCTTGGAGGGTGCTCCATTGAACCTACCCAAACCGGAATCGAAAAATATTACCACTGAGCCTTCTAGCACTTCGGTAGATCTAAATCTTTCCGTCCTCGATTTTGAGGAAAAGGCTCGCAACCTGAAAGTCTCTCCAGCTGCCGTCATATATGGGGCGTGGGCGATGGTGCTTGCGACCTACTCGGCAAAGGACCGCGTCGTCTTTGGAACGGTTTTCTCAGGTCGCAATTTCCCCATCGCAGGTGTAGAGAAGATTGTAGGGCCGATGATCAACACTTGTCCCTTTCCAGTTGCTCTCAATGGAATAGACTCGAAGAGCGATCTCCTAAATCGAGTACAGACGCAATTGCTTCAGATCAGTGACCACCAATGGTCGGCCGCGGAGGCTCTTGAAGAAATTGCATCAGGGAGTCATGCACGCATATACGACACGATATTATTTCTTGAATATGACCTGCCAGAAGTATTCTCGGAGTCCGAGGACGAAAAGCTCGGCCAATTCAATATCACTCGGAAAGACATGCCCGAGTTCGGCCTCACGATTCTTGTGGAGGCTTCGAAAGGCCACTTCACTCTTCGTGCGCTGTCGCAAAGGTCTTTGTATGATGGTTCAGTGATCAGCAGAATGCTAAAACATTTTCGGAACCTTATTCAAGCACTTCTGGATAGCCGCTGTCAAGATCTCCCAAGCATCCGTCAAAGAATGCTAGACCCGCCAGAGCTTCATTCTTTGACACAAAACTCACTCTCACGTTTTGACGAGTATCATGGACCAAAAAATCTCAAGCAAAGTCTTGAGCGTGCTGCAGATGCGTGGCCATCTCACGTCGCTGTTGAGTCAACCTCACGATCCATGACCTATTCCGAACTAGATCGGACCGCAAACTTTCTTGCCAAGTACATCGCGCAGATCGTGTACCCCGGAGAGGCAGTGGCTCTGGTCAGTGATGGGTCTCTGAATTGGCTAATTGGAGTCATCTCTATCATCAAATCTGGAGCCATATATGTTCCCCTAGATACCAAACTCCCTTCCCAACGCATGGAGATTATCACCAAAACTTCGGATGCAAAGCTATGCATAGTTCCAAACCAAGAATGCGAAGGCCTTCTTGCACCAGATTCGGTTCCACTACTGTCGATACACCAAATTCTGCGGGGTGCGCCGAGCCAGCAGTCTGGACGACTTCAGGTCAATATCAAACCGGCCGATTGGGCCTACGTAATTTTCACATCTGGCTCTACGGGTGTACCCAAGGGCGTTCGCGTCAATCATCATGCTGTATTATCTTACCTCTCATACGAGCCGGCAAGGATGCACGCTGCTCCGGGAAGACGACATGCTCAGATGTTTTCCGCGGGATTTGATGTTAATATCGCCGAGATATTTGGAACACTATGCTACGGCGCAACCTTGGTTCTCAAAGACCCCTCCGATCCTTATGCTCATCTCAAACGCATCGATGCTACCATGATCACTCCTTCGTTTCTGTCAGTGTGTTCTCCGGACGAGCTAAGCAATCTAGATACCATTCTTTTTGCAGGAGAAGCAGTTCCACAAGCTCTTTCTGATCGTTGGAGTGGTGATCGGCGGCTATACAATTCTTATGGGCCCTGTGAGTGCACGATTGGTGCTCTCTTTAAGCTTCTGCAGCCCGGTGAGCGGGTCACATTGGGTCGTGCCATCCCGCGCGTAGGAGTGTATCTCCTTGATACTCACAGCAACCCTGTGCCAATTGGAGTCACCGGCGAAATATGCCTTTCCGGTCTGCAAGTGATGGATGGCTATATCGGAGCCGAACTGAAGTCTCAGACGGATGCGCGCTTTGTGCCCGACCCTTTCCTCCAAGGCCACAAAATGTATCGAACCGGGGACCTTGCAGTATGGACCGAGGATATGGAGCTTCGATTTCTCGGACGTATAGATAACCAGGTGAAAGTCCGCGGATATCGTGTGGAGTTGGAAGAGATCGAGAACGCGATCCTCTCAGCATGCCCTACGGCTACTCACGCCGCTGCTTTGATCGACGATGGGAACATTGCCGCTTTCGTCGCTCCTGGAAATATAGATACTGCGTTGCTTCAGCAGCGACTCCGCGGCCAACTACCTAGCTATGCTTGCCCAGCATCGATTATCTCACTACCACATTTCCCAACGACGCCAAACCAGAAGCTAGATCGAAAGGCCCTCAAAGGCATGGCTGCAACGATTCCACGGTCGCTTCCAAGTGCTCGCAGCAAACAAGTCTTAACGAAGACCCAAAGCCTGATCGAAAGGATTTGGCGGGAGACTATTGGACTTTCAGATGGCGATGAAATTGAGCTAGATGATGACTTCATGGCTCTCGGTGGTAACTCTCTTCGCCAGATCAAAGCTGCACAAAAGATCTCCGCGGACATTAGTTTATCAATACCATTGTCCATCTTCATTAGAAACACCAAGATGTCAGCATTAGCTACAGCACTTGATGAGTTTGTGGTCAAAGAATCTCCGAAGGGGGATCCATTCCAATCATTTTTAGTGAGCTGGAAATCCACATCTACTTCATCAATAAGGGTCTCGCGGCTCGAGGAAGAAATCTACGAGCTGAGCTCTTCGTCTGCGACGCCCCAAAGCTTCAATGTACCGTATATGCTCGAATTGCGCGGAAACGTGGACTTAGAGAAGCTAGAGCGAGCGATTAACGCGGTCGTCAACAGGAATGCCATTTTCAGGACCTTTTACGAACGCAGAGGCAGTATTTTGCGACGCAGCATCTCAATGGACCCGGTCTCGATCGAACGTATCTCGATGGCTCGCAGGTCGGGGGAAGCTTTGCAGCGAGTATCTAGGGATTTGGTGGATAAGCCATTCGATCTTTCGAAGGAACACCCCATCAGGATCGCTCTTCTCGAACACGATTCTCATATCACATTGATCGTCGCAATGCATCACATTATCACTGACAAGACATCTTGCAACATCCTTTTCAAAAAGATCCAGGAACACTATACGAAAGGACCTGAAGCAGCCCACCGAGTTCGAAGCACCGTTCAGGAGCCATCGTATGCTGAATGGGCAGATTGGGATCGCGCGAAAACACATGAGATACCAGAAGCCCACTTTCACTATTGGAAGGAACACCTCAGAACTCTCACGCGGAGGCCATTCACGCAGACCTCGGAGTCAGTAAAGGGAGACGCTTCCAACTGTACCTTTGATGTGTCGATAGATTCAGTCTCCAGAAGCTCGTTCGAGTACTGTCTTTCCATACTAGCCCTCACGCTTAAGGCTGTCATTGGTACCACCGACATCCTTCTCGCGATCCCGTACATCGACCGCTCCGAGCACGGCACGGAAGACATGTTTGGCATCTTCTTAGACAGACTTCCAATTCGTATCCAGCTTGACCACTTCAAGGATGTGCCCTCATTAGTCTCCGCCACAAAAGAAGGAATCGAGGGTGCTCTGTCGCATTCCATCCCCTACCGCGAAATACGGAAAATCGCTGGGGACAACGCACTTTTTGATGTCATGGTCACCTACAATAGACTGGAGGACTCCGCTACTAAGGCATTTCAGTTGCCAGGCGTTCGCGTTACAGAAGCGCATTATAAACCTAGTGGATCGAAGTTTCCGCTTCTTGTGGAGTTCACGGAGACTGAAGAGGGTGTTTCCTGCGAGCTTGAGTATAGCACGGTGCTTGTGAGCGAAGTAGTTGTGAATGGGATCAAAGCGGTCATGCCGGCTATTTCCCGCTTCTTGAAAGATGGGACACCATTGGATTCGTTGGATGCAGCGACGTGTCGTCTACTGAACTAGATAAGGGTGTCCCATCTGGTGATGGAGACCTCGAGACAGATTTGAGTATCCTTTCCTTGCTACAGAATTATCATATGTGAATCTTGGGGTACATGGCGGAGTTTCAGCGTTTTCTCAAATGGGTTATCTTATTCACATCAACTCATTTGGCACATTTCAGTATTCCCAGGAAAGGATATAATGAGACGGGTATCTATATTATGCTAAACTTTGAACCGTTTTTCGCGAACATCTCCAAGCGCGGTATCATCTATGCTCTTTCTCTTCTGCTTTTTCTCAGTCATTAGCTCATGGAAACTATTCAAGGCTCTATCAATCCGCTTCAAGCCTTCGGCAAGTTTCGGTGGGGGCACACCATAGCAGATGCGATACCAGCCCGGCTGGTCGAAGTGGTAGCTTGTTCCTGACGACAACACAAGGCCGTGTCGATTCAGCTGCACTCCGAACTTCTTCTCACCATCGAGATCGTTCGCCGGACACAATTTTGCAAAGATGAATATTCCGGAGTCTGCCTCGACAAATTCCACGTTTCTCTCCACCATGAATCTCCTGATTGTTTCATAAGCTGACTTGAGCTTAGCCCCACTCTCACTCTTGACCAAATTTACGGCCTTTTCGGTGAGTAAATGTTGGACCGCAAACAGGGTAGCTACCGACGACGTCTGTTGGTGGGCACTTAATGCGGCGCTTATGCGGACTTCATCGTTGCTTTGGGAGATTAAGGCACCCTGCAAGTATTAATGCTGGTTAATGTTGCAGATGCAGGTGGTACTTACCAGCCGAATGCCGCTGCACCCAAAGTCCTTGCTGAGACTGTAGATGATGTGCACCAATTTGTCACTGTTCTCCAGCGATAAGGCGGAGATGAACCCTGGCGATTGCGTCTGGTTCTCGGAACCTGTATGCAAGGACAAGGCGTATACCTCATCGGAGATATAGTGAAGATTCTTTTGACGGCAAAAATCCAGGGTCGCTTGGAGGGTGTCTCTCGGATAGCACTTCCCCAGTGGATTGTTTGGGTTGCAGATCAACACTGCCCTGACAAAGACTGTAGTGTCTTCCAATGCGGCTTCGTAGTACTTCAAACTGTCCGTGGTAAAGAACTCTTCGAGGGGAACATGTACTGGGATGACCTTCGCGTTGTTGTGGATACTAAGTGAGAGGTCTAGGCCCGCCCAGTAGGGCGCAGCGATGAGGACGGCGTCGCCGGGATCGCATATCTGCTCCACCAAAGCCTCTAGCGCATAGCTCCCGCCGGCGGCAAGCACGACATGAGAGGGATGAACCGCAGTCTTGGGGCCGAAATTTCTATTGACCAAAGTGGCAATGCGCTCTCTAGCTATCGGACTTCCACCGATGCCCTCGGAGTAGCAGAGATCCTTCACGATTGTCAGTCGATCCGCGAAGTTCTGAAACATAGAGTCTGCATACCGACGCAATAATGCCGCTGAAGGGCCCTTCGGACTTTTCCTGGATTTCGTGTACTATTTCTTTTTGCAGGAGACAGTTCTCAGCAGTCGATAGGTCGATCACCGCGTCACCGGACAAACCGAGGACAGCTCCGTGTTGGTTCAAAAGCTGAGGGATGATAGTCTTATTCCGCAAGTCGCACCGTCGAGAAAGCATCTTGGAATCGATCAATTGTTCTCTTTGTATTAGATGTTGAAGCTCACGTACATATACGCCTCGCTTCCCGATCGTCGGTCCGCTTAGCTTGGTCGGCCACTATTCGGACTGCATCGCTTATTGGCCACGCTTATGCGATCTGGTAGGTCAAACCCTGAGTCCTGGTCGCCAGAAGATGGCTTTCATGCAGGTACTTTGTTAAAGATCAGATATGCTGACCCTGACCTTGAAGTTCTAGACTCTCTGGAATATCGATTTTCAACATTCTTTTTGCTAGGCAACGATAGGCAGTCTTCCACCATCAAGCCATCATGTTGTTCAGCTACACAGATCTGTAAGTACTACTAGTCCTGTCCCTGCTGGCCATCCCCTGATTCGCTATCTGTAGTTGCCAAACCCTTGCCAGGAATCAATGGGACCTATCAAAACCTCCAGTACGATCATATTTCCACATTATCAACTCCCAACTAAAGATTTCAAGCGCAATGGACTTCAAAAGCCATCATTCTCTGATGTCTCTCGTCCCAAACTCCGCCGCCAGCGCACCAAGACCGGCGAAAGTCCGAACAGCCTATACTGGCGCTCAGATGCGGGCATCATGCTGTGGGACATGATGTGCATGGGTGGCTACACCAACCAATCGCAAGAGTTTCACTCCACCTTCTTCGCACGCCACATTGCCAGTTCCTTGGGACCGCATCCTGGGGCCACCGGCGCCTCGGATTCCTGGGAAAGCTTCATGACAGACGACCACACGCCCATAGAGCTTAGCTGGAACTGGGCTCCCTCGCGCAGTGGACCGTCCGTTCGGTATTCCGTTGACCCGATTGAGATCTCTTCGGGTTCGATTTTAGATCCGTTCAATACGCAGGCGAGCATTGAGTTGCTGCAGAAAACGATGCCGTACGCTGCTGCGTTTAATCTGCAGTGGTATGAGCACTTTACGAAGGCGCTGACCGTCTCGGGGAAGGGGTTGAGAAGTCAAGATGTCAACTCGTCGAAGATTCCGCGGTCGCAGCAGTTTCTGGCCTTCGAGCTACTGGACGATGAGATCATGACAAAGGTGTATTTCCTGCCTCAGTGGAAAGCCAAGAGAACTAGAGCTACGACTCTGGAAGTTGTGGAGAATGCTGTTCATGCTCTGGGAACGTCCGATCCGTCAATGTCTGCTGCCATGGATGTGATCACTGATTACATCTGCTCGTTTCCCTTAGAAGAGCGTCCTGAAGTCGAGATCGTGGCCATAGACTGCATTGACCCGTCAAAGTCTCGCATCAAGATCTACCTCCGGTCCCGCCGAACGACGTTCGACAGCGTGATCGATATGATGACCCTGGGTGGCCGGTTACCGGCTATGACGGGGAAGGGTCAAGCTTCTCTGGAAGAGCTATGGTGTTCCGTGCTGAGTCTTGATAACGCGGATATGGACCTACCGGAAACCACACATCGGACGGCGGGGATTTTATACTACCTCGAGCTTAGAGCAGACTCGCCGCTGCCAAAGTCGAAAGTCTACATCCCAGCGAAGCATTACGGGAAGGATGACCTTTCGGTAGCTCGTGGGCTGTCTAAGTTCCTAGGCAACAGAGATCAGTACATGGCCGATGGGAGTGACTATCTAGATGGCGTCACCCGAATATGGTAAGTGAATCATCCCCCTCCGCGCATAATGTTGCTAATACAATTTTAGCAAGCACCGCAAACTAGAAGACGGTCGAGGTTTCCATACCTACATCTCGTGCGCCGTATCCGGCGATGATCTGAACGTCACATCGTATTACAATCCAGAAATCTACCATGCTTCACGGGGCCATTTGCGATCATGAGACCCATTCTTTTAATACCCTTTCTCATTCACTGCTTTTTCATTGAAACTTAGCATTAGACAAGGGCGTTTGTACAACCCTTGTGTATCATGAGTGTAAAAGTATCATCTTCCATCGGTCTTTCCGTTATACTCTCATTTGTCGGGGGTACTCTAAACATTTGAATTTGAGCGACTTTCATGATGATATCAACCATATGGCGCAGTTGGGTCTCATTGCATTTCAGCGACATCTTTCTCTTACCTATGTGTAGTATTGCAATACCACCTAGAACGTTTTGGAAGCACAGCGACCCTTATAAAAAGATGGCACGTGACTTGAAGTAAAATTAATGTGAATGCAAGATAGAAAACCTTAAATCTCTTCTCGCATGCGACACGTCAAATTCCGTACGGTATTCACTTCTTAAACCCAATAACGATTTCGCTCACCATTTCACCTTCACCCCTCACAAATTCAAGACTCCCTACCCTCGGCTACTCCGTCCCCTCTCCCCTCACACTCATGCCCAAAATCAAGTTTCCCTTAGTCCTGGAAATGCCCAGCCCCCAAATTTATCCCCACTTATCAGAAACCCCTGCCACGATGACCTGCAGGTAAACGGACCGACGATCCCCCACCAGGGACGCCCTGGACGCCGCACCCGTCCTGCATTAGCGTTCGGACTTTGGGGCCAACCATCGACGAGCATGCGAGCAAGCATGTGCATAGTGGTCGAGGGGTACTTTTACACAGCAAAACTATGGGGCTATGATGGAGGCGAGTAATGGTGGCTTACATAGAGCGCCGACCGGCGAGTATCGACAGTCTCGGCGTGTAAAGTTGATACAGCGACGCCGGGGTGGGAGGCGCGATGCCGGCGAGGATGGGATGGCGCAGCGAGACAGACGGATAACGGGCATTTGGAGGAGGGTGATAGCCGGAGTGTTGAAGGGTGAAGAGGGCTTGCGGGTGATTTGAGAGCGGGTGATTTGAGAACGGGTGCGTAGGTTCTGTACCGCTGCCCTTCGAAACTACCTCACTTCAACATCACGGAGGCAGCATATTGGGTGGCTTCATTACTGAAAGCAAGCGTCATTGTCTTTCCAAATTGAAAATGGACTCGAATATCTGGAACATCTTCCTAGTCCTCGCATTGTTCACTCTCCTGAGAGTATTCGTAGTCCAGAGACGGTCGCTCTTAGTATCAGTCAGTCGCAACACTTCCTAAATGTCCCTCAATTAACTCCATTTAGCTTTTTTTGCATCTACTTCATCCCATCCGCGATCGTCAGGGCCGCCAGATTTCGGGCCCGCCGTGGATCTGGGCAAATGGCCACATGATCGACAAGTTCCTGGACGGGCGCGCGAAGAGTAAGGAGTGGCGAGCCTATGGAGCTGTGTATCGGATTTGGTCTTGTGGTATACCTGAGATGTATGTGAATTGTCCCTGAAACTCTAAAGAATGTGCTACTAAGAGGAAATCAGAGTGATTACGACTGCGGAAGATGTCCGAGCATTTCACTCCGACTCCGACCAGCACGCAAAATCGCGTTCCAGTAACGGCGGCTGGTTCTTCCATCAACTACTCGGCGAGTGTATGGGTTTGATTAATGGGAGTAGATGGAAGGAAGTACGTGGGGAATTCCAGCATGCTTTCACTCATCGTGCTGTGATGGACATGAGTCCTTCCATCAGTCAGTACGCACGTGACTACGTGAAGGACATCTGCTCTGAAAGTTCCGGTCCTATTGTCGTTCATGCAGCCAACACGTTGGCGAAGTTCCCGTTCTTTTGCACTGCAAAATATTTGTATGGCCCTCTAAGCAGAGAGGAGAAAGATGAGCTTTGGGCACTCGGTCAGCGGAATTTGGCATTGATGCGATATGTGCTTGCAGGAGGTATCTACCGATTTGCGATGTGTAGGTTATTTTGTACTGGCACTGCGAAAGAGCTGGATGTATTCCGGAGGGACTGGTCCAATTTCAATGAGAAGATATACCAGACGCGGAGAACTTCTTCTCCGGCATGTCTGATCGTATCGATCTGGAAGCCAGTGAAAGAAGGGACAATGAAGGAATCTGAGGTAAGATGCAATGTATCTCGAGCTCAATGTATCTATCTAATCGGAATACTTCAGGTCCTCCAAACCATCAGCGAGATGCTTTTCGCAAACCTCGACGTCTCATCTCACGTTCTTACGTGGTTTGTTACTCTGCTCGCAGAGAACACGGAGGTGCAGCAGAGACTCCGAGAGGAAGTTGAGAGCTCCAAAGTATCTGGTGTTGTATCAGGAGAGTATTGCAACAGCAAAGATAGTCTCCTCCGATCTTGCTGGCTTGAGTCCTTGCGCCTCAGACCCTTCACGAGTATGTTTGATCTCGTCTAAACAGTGGAATATTTCAAAGACTCTAATAACGTACGAATAGGTTTCGCCATCCCAGAAAGTTCACCTTCGCCGAAGATCCTAGGTGGATACCAAATTCCAGCAAACGTCAGGCCCCTATCAGTTCTCGGTGACTTTTTACGCAAGGCTGACCCTGTGTTTAGGCCTCGATCGTAGTTGACACGCACTCTATCAATATTGAAAACCCCCTTTGGGGCGCAGACACTCACCAATTCCGCCCAGAAAGATTCGCGGTCATCAAGCCTTCGGAGGTAAGTTCCCTTGACGCATTATTCATCCCGTTCTGGATACTAAGTATACCAAACAGCTTCGATATAACTTTTTCGCCTTCGGAGTGAGTATTCCTCTCAAACTATATCACTGTCCAATGCTCACCCCAGCCAGTTCGGAACTCGCAAATGCCTAGGCCAGCACTTTGCCGAAAGCATGCTCAAAACCTTCGTCGTGCACTTACTAGACCACTACACCGTTTCCATTCCCTCACCCTCAAAGCACTCAGGCTCAGGAGACTACGATCTGACACGGGATTCATGGGTGCCTACATCAAACGTTCACTTGATCCTGACAAAAATATAACCAATCAATCATTCAACCAATGTTGCATCCCCGTCTTCATGCTACATTTACGATCCTCCATGCCCAAACCCACCCACCCTCTTCACCGCTTTCCGCACATACCCCAGCTCTGCAACCTTCTCACTCCACCCTCTCAGCCTCGGCCACTCACTGAACTCAATCTTCGCCATAGCCGCCACCTTCACATTCGCATGCGGCCAGATCGCAAAGTCCGCTATCGTCGGCCGATCACCCAGCGCAATCCACTCCTGGCCCGGCTCGCCGAGGCGGGCTTCAAGCACATCGTAGTCCTTCCTAATCCAGCCGACCAAGATAGCGAGAGCGTCCGAGTCGGCGGGGAGTTTAGGGAGGAGCATGAGCCACGTCTTCCCAGTCGCACTGTCAACCATAAACAAGTTTCGTTAGCATAGTTTTATCTTCTTGAAAATGGGTTTAGGAATGGAGAGTTGGGAATCACATACCCCAGCCCAGCAGTATACCCCATCAGCCAGCTCAGCACGGCGCCCCTTTCCTCATCCCCCTTTCCGCTGAACACGCCCTCTTTGTCCCACTTCTCCGCGAGGTAGAGCAGGCATGCGGAGCTGTCGAATAGGTTCACAGACGCGGAGGAGGGCAGGGGGTCTTCCATTGCCGGCACCATTTTGTACGGGTTTACCTTGTGGAACCAGGTTTCGTTGGACGTGGAGATGATGATGTGGATGTGGTGGGGGATCTGCAGCGCTTCGAGGAGGATGAGGGGTTTCAGCGTGTTGACGGTGTTGGTGGCGTTGGCTGAAATGTTAGAGAGTGGTAGTTTTTGGGGTAGAACGTGGGAAAAGGAGGTGGGAGATTGGAGATGCTGGAACTGGGGAGAGTGTAACGCGAAAAGGGAAATGGGGTGAGTTGGATTCTGTAGAGGAGAATTCGGTGTTACCTGTTTTCACATAGAGCGTGATCTTGTCATTTGCTATTAAAGGGTGTATCGAGTAATCGACATCGCCGTTCGTGGTGCCATTGGTCGTCATCCTAAGAACTTTTGGGGCGCTGTGGGAAGCAATAGTAGTAGTAGTTTGGAGGTGTAGCTTATGTAATCGGCTATTGGAAAGAATGACTAGGCAATAGAGCAAGAAGTTGTAGCTGTCTAGAATTGAAATGTATGGAAGAAGCGGGTTTATATATGATGTTCATTTCGGCCAATATTTGCACTCCGTCTTCCCCGTGTTCACCGCAATGGTTTCATAATGGGGATTATATCACGGAACTTGAGTATACGTATATCATAGTCAAGTATTGACTAACTTCATCTCATTTATCCGCTATATTGCGGCATAGAGTCTCATATTTCTTCGTGTCATAACTTCGTTCCCTTTCCACTTCTTGGTTCCAAACCCCAACTCGAAACGTTTAGCACAAAACCAGTGCAAATGGAGGTGCGCCCTCTAGAAAGAGAAATGGGTATCACATAAACAATCCCCACACGGTACTTAAACTGCGTTATCACCGAGAGTATCATGCTTCGATGAAGGCACCGCCCAGCCGTGCGAAACATGAGCCTGCTCCGGCTCCACTATGTGTTCTTCACTACCCCTCTCCATTGAGAATGTGCTCTTATCAGACGACTTCTCGCTCTCCTGGTAGCCCTCCGTACCAATGAAAGCAGGCGAGGTGATGAATGAGATATTCTTCGGTAGTTGAGGCGAGCTATCTGGTCCAGACCGCTTAGAGCTGCTACCATACGGCTTCCCATATGACTGCTTCTCCGAGCCATTGGAGTCTCGTTTTGACGACGAGAAACGGGATGAGAGACGCGATCGAGGGCTGAGCAGGCTCTTGGTGTAGGAACTAATGCGGGAGCGAACGCTGGCAAAGCGCGCCATTACGGGTGGGAAGGCAGGGATAGACACGGCGGTGATGCCGCAGCAGACTTCAAGGATCTCGAGGAAGAAGGCGAGCCACATGGAGTAGGTTGCGTCGGTATCGTCGATCTTGACAAGGTCGATGAGGCAAGTTACGCGGAGGATTGAGCAGAGGGTTGCGCTAAGGGTATTTAGCAGGTGTTTAGTGCAGAATAAGTTAAACACTGCTTACATGAGACCGAGGAGGAAGATCATGGAAACGTAGAGCTTGCGGCGGACACTGGTGTGAAGCTTCCAGACAGGGTACAGAGGAAGTAGGAGGATGAAGAAATCGAGGATGACATGAGCAATTCCTCCGCCGCCGCACATCTTATTCTGGTCGATGCAAGAGCCCGATTCCATTGGGTTCCAGAGTTTGTCCATAGGGATGCACTCGCCCATGATACTGCCGAAAAGGGCAAACCACCAGCCGGATACCATGGCCATAAGTGCATAGGCGCAGTATTTGACCCATGGTTGGGCGATTCCAAAAATGCGTACGTAGAAGGCGAGAATTGATAGCTGCGTGACGACGACTGCCGATCCCCATAGGATACCAGAGGCAACTGCACCAGACTACTCCAAATATGATTAGTTAGAGTACTTAAAAGAGATATAAGTCTTGTTACCTTTGCAAATATAACAAAGTTCCCTGGCCCAATCTCAGTAATGTGAGATCCCAAACCACCCAATACTACGCATACGACGATATCTGCGTATAGTGCATAGCCTAGAGCGAGGGCAATAGTGACTAGCCAGTCATCAGGGGCAAGCTTCTGCTTGGTTATATGCCTCGAATATAATCTTGTGAAGACTGCCATTGTCGCTAGAGGGAGCAGGATGGCGGGGACCACGGTTAGAGTGAGCTGCGGCCCATTTGTGGGAGTAAAAACTCGAGTGCCTGGGTATAGGAAACTCATATTGGTAATGTGTGGATGCTCGTTCAGTGAAGAGGAGTGATAAGATGGAAAGTGAAGAAGTCACGGGGTTGAAAGAGCAAAAGACTTCTGTGCAGAGAGATGCAAGACGGAGGAGGTGAGATTATACATAGGCAGCGAGAATAGTTACCGACCAGGGACGGGCTGGGTCGGTATTCACTCCAACGAACCCCGAAGATAGCAGACACCGGACTGGCTAGGGTAGTTCCTTGAAGGTTCTCGAGATATGCGTGAGGTACCCCACCACGCCTCCCTCCCTTGCTGGACGACTGCGTCGACCACGTCCACGTCGAGCACTGATGGCCGTTAGATCATTTAGGTGAGGTCACAGCGGTTGCAGAAGCTGATCCTAGCGAGTGGCTAGCAGAGACCTAAGTTGGTGAAGTCGTGCATGCCGAGCTGCAAGGACTCGTAACTCGTACTCTAAGGCTTCGTATCAAGTCCGTAGTGTCCAGCCTTGCGTCCAACCGAGGAACATTTTACGGACGGCGATGGCCGGGTGCCGACGTCATGGACTAGAATGCCGGATCGTATCAAAGTGGAAGTCGTGCCACGACCAGCTGATTTAGGGTCGATTCTTTGGCCGCATGAGGAGGGGTTGGGGTGAATTTGGTGTTGTCTCTGATCGACACGGACATTCCCCAACATGCTCTAGCGGCTGCTGAGATCGACCCCACACCTTCCTTTCCGGGTGGCGCCGCGATCGGCAACGGAGTTTTCCTGTTTCGTCTGAACCCCAGATTTAGCCATGGTCCAGCCACGGGGACATCGCGAGGGGTCCACGTTCCAAGATTCAGGGTCCTGCTGTGAAGCAACATCAGCTCTTAGTACTGATGAACAAATACGCGAAGAAGGTGATGTGGCCATATAGGAGACCCAAAAAGTATTCTCCACGAGGTCGGATTTGTGATATCGACAGATAGAATACAACGTTTGCTTGACACTTCTTCTGAAGCCTGTAAGATGTCAGCCCGATGTCTCTCCTAGGTTCAACCCTGGCGGCAATACAGTATGTCTCACCAGGGGAGACGTGGGGTTCTTCGCTACGTCGCCTTCTGCCCGTCCCCGCACCCTATCAGACAGGATTCAGAACCTTGTGTGCCAATTCTAACACTCCTACAGCAAGCAACTCTTTCGCCTCGGTGCCTCTCATCGGTCAGAAAGTAGATCCTCTAATCTGCGGATGGCGCTGCGGCGCAGGACTCTGAGTATATTGACCGAGTCGACCTTTCCCAATTAGTACCCACCCATAGACACATCGCGTCCACTGCTATATAGTCGCGTCTTGAGAGTACCTACTTTGCATATTCAAGTTTATTCACTTATCACCTGGTGCTCTAAACCTATTCAATACACGCCTAAACCTACTCACACTTTCACCTCAACCTTTAATTCTATCCACCCACACAAGCTTCGACATGGCGCCTCACGCAGATGAAGCCTCGACAACTCACTCCGCCTTCGACGCGGCGATGGAAAAGAAAGGCGAAGACGAATACACCCGCCTGCGGAAACAACACGATCTCTTCAAGATCGCCGTGGATGGTAACTTCATCCAAGTGCCCCTCCCCACCGACAGGCCCATCAAGATCATCGACTCGGCCACCAACGACGGCACCTGGCTGGTGGAAGTCGGGAAGCAGTACCCCAACGCGACTCTAGTCGGCGCCGACAACAATCCAGCCCACTTCACCCAGATCAAGAACCTGCCCTCTAGCTTGAGCTTCAAGACACAGTCGATTTTTGAGGCGTGGCCCGCCGAGGACAAGGAGGCGTATGATCTTGTGCATCAGCGATGTATCCTTGCGCTATTCAGTCCAGCGCAGGGACAGCAGGCGATTGAGGGCCTATACTCGCTGGTGAAGCCGGGCGGGTACATCCAGATCATTGAGGGTGATCTACTATCATTTGATGGAGGCGCGGATAAGCCCGGCATGGCGGCCCTCATGGACTTCTGCGAGAAAGCCTTCCCGAAGGCGGGGATGAACAATACCGCGGGTAGGTATCTAAAAGATTGGCTGGAGACCGCGGGCGCGACGGATGTGCAGAGTAAGATCATCTCGTATGAGATGGGCGCGGCGGCCAAGACGAAGGATATGAAGGAGGCGACGACGGATCATATCATGGATATGATTGGGAACATTGAGAAGGTTGCTGCGAGTAAGTCTTACCTACCTCTCGGCTTAGAGAGGGGAAGCGGAAGCTGACATGAAAATAGTGATTCCAAATTACTGGTTCACTCCAGAAGACTTTGGCAAGTTGAAGGCG
Source organism: Mytilinidion resinicola (assembly GCF_010093595.1). Classification (NCBI taxonomy): domain Eukaryota; kingdom Fungi; phylum Ascomycota; class Dothideomycetes; order Mytilinidiales; family Mytilinidiaceae; genus Mytilinidion; species Mytilinidion resinicola. Next base: position 2,716,626 of record NW_022985439.1, read on the forward strand.
GTGGTTTACGACGATATGCAAAAGGTCGGCAACACGTGGCGGTACCACTTGGCGACGGGGAAGAAGCCCGCATGAGCACTATTATGCTGTCCCCGAGGGGATTCTGGAGGCGTTCAGTGATTAGGAGTTCTGTTTTTATGGCGTCCAGTTGATTGAAGGTTGATAATGATGAGCACCTCGCCTAGAATGCCACTGCGGTTGCGGCGTAGGCGGCTATTGACCCCCAACCTTGTATATGCAGATAGCAAAAACGCTCTTCTTAGATGCATTTACTAGTACTAAGGCTTCCACATTAGTATGAAGTCATTTTGTGACACTTTGTTAAGCGCGCTACTTTGCATAATTAGCAAGAAGCGTAACCAACCATCACCTTTTTACCCATAAGCAGCAGGCTTACCCAATATTTCTTACTGAGATGTTAAATTATTATGCCCGAATCCGGGTCTTCCGGAATGACGAAGAATGCGAGACATAGAGCTAATCTGACCCGATATTACTTGCCATCTCAATCAACAGAATCGAGAGATATTAGCACAGCCAGGATAAGCAACGGCCTGAGGTCAAGCCCTCTCTCCTCACCAGGCCTCATCAAGCATCCTCCGGTACTTGCCAAGTCGTCTCCAAGCACTGCCCGGCCCTTGGCATATTGTTTCCAAATTAACCAAATTAGCACCTCCGTCCGGATGTGTGCGATATAGTAAAGACCCAGGGACCAAGGGACGCACCTCGCCGATCTAAGACGCTTGAAAGCGATTGGACATGCGCCATGTCGGTTGGCGCAGAGCAGCCACCAAGCCACTCCCGTGGGCATGGACCTAGACCGGGTCTGAGTCGATGACGTTCGCACCAGCAATCCATGCATCAAACGTGCAGGGCGCTGAACGTGGCGAGTTTAGCTTACGGACTCCGGCACTTTGCTTTGGGGGCCAAGATAGAGACGTTCCAGGGCTTGGGGACGTGGTTGGTTGAGCGCCTGCTTCGCATAGCTCAGCTTGCTCACCTGTCCCCCACCAGGCGGAGCAAATTAGTCGGCTTTACCTCGTATTGGATATTAATGCGTAGAGTGGGTGACGCTGAGCTCTGCTGCCACGAGCGAGCCCTGGAGGAGAAATCCTGGAGACGATCGCCGCGGCGCGATCATCGATGCTCTCGACCTCATGATCCATGCCCCAATTAAATCTCAACCCTCTATACTGGTCCCTGAAACCTAGATATTCGGACTTCGGTCCGGCTACCTCGCAACTGCTTCAGCCCCGCGATATTGCAGGGGAGCTTCAGCATCGTGGTGTGATAGTGCTAACGTCACATATACCGAAGCTAGACCCTACTGTCAAGATTGCATCTCATCTCTTGCTGTAGTGTTTCTTTCTGTCCCACACAAATCCTCCATATCGATACAATGCCCGAACCAATTTCTTCATCAGCGGGAAGGAATATGAATGAGCGCAGGCTTTCTCGTGCTGGGGAGCAGCATGGCGCGAACCAGGAACGAAAACTTCGATCGGCATGCGACGCCTGCCATAGTGCGAAAATACGCTGCTCGGGCGGTGCTGTACCGTGTACAAGATGTGAAAGAGAGTGAGTGGTGCCTTTGTACCATCGATCCAGTGGAAGCTCGAGGGCTGACATGTTGAAGTGGCGTGCAATGCCACTACAGCTTCCGCGCGAACCTTGGAAAGCCAAAAGGAAGCTTGAACAAGAAGACTTTGGAGCGGCTACGAAGGAATGCCGAGCAGCAGGCTGCTTTAGATCCAGCACCAGGACATGCGAGAGCGCAGTCCATCTCGAACTCGCCAAGTCATAACAGCTACGAACGGAACCAGCAGTTTCCGGAAAGCACTGGCAGTATGAGCATGCAGCGGACCATGTCTGCGTGCGATCCAATCTCCACATTGTCGATGCCTCCGCAGCAGCCGTCTACTCCTCTTTCTCCTGCGAACTTGGACGATATCATGGGACTCGGAAATAACTCATTGAGCGACAATTCTGGCTTCTCCAACTTGTCGATGTTTGACGATAGCATGCCGGATTTCCACGATTCGATTGACGTGATGCACCCCTTCTCCCCAAAATTCCCCTCAAGAGCGGTATGTTTTGTCCGAATTCGGTTTCCACAACCTCGTAGCTGATCAATTCATAGCCCACTCCACCAAGATTGCACTCATACACCTCTGTCCAGTCCATTCGACCGACCAGCTGCGAGTCTTCTTCCGACGACTCGTCAGACTCCGAATCAGACGAATGCAAAAAGCTCGAGGCCTTTACTCTCTTCGCATCCGCGTGTACACGAAAAGCCCAGCCTTCCGTCCCACCGCTCTACATGTCCCGTCACGACAGCTTTGCCTCTAATTGGGGCGCACAAGACTCTTACAACCCGATGCCCTCACCCACAACCACCGACTCGCAATCTTCACGTTCCCATACGCGCGTCGGCTCGCTATCTTGTGCATGCGCCTGCTTTCAGACGCTCACAGAGCAGCTATGCCAAATACGAGTCGCAGAAACGCAGCAGACAAGTCCTTATAGAGCTGCGGCCGGCATCGATACCACCCTCCACCGCACCACCTCGACTTTGACCTCGGTCTCCGCATTCCTCTCTTGCCCTGTTTGTTCCACCGATTTGCACGTCTTCTCAATCGCGTCTATGCTGCTCTCGACGACGCTCACACTTAGCGAGGCGCTGGTGACGCCAGGGCCGCAGCTTGACATCCGCATAGGCAACTATGCAGCGTCAGGGGCGCTCGGCGAGGTGGTCAAAACGGTGCTTGTGAGTACAGAGCTAGGGAAGCTGAAAGAGTTGCTGGCGGTGTACGGGCGTAAGGTGGACTGCCTGCAGGGCGAGGCGGCGCATGTTGATTTCCTGCGGTTTCAGGCGCGGAATCTGGATCGCGAGTTGAGGCAGATGACGAAGAGGGTGGCGGTGCCTGATTTGAGGGCGATAGCGAGGCGATGAGATTTCATTCAAGCTGCTCGGAACTCTGTGATCATTGGTGTTTGGTGTTCGATGTTTGACCAGGTACCTGGCGTTGCATGGATATATTTTCGTCTGCGATTTTGAGATTGGCTAAGATCAGCGTTGCTGGATCATGAATACCCGTTCCATTTACTATGTTAGTTAGCATGACACTCAACTTTTTGACAGTAATCAAGCATTGCGTGCGAAGAAGCTCCACCTCGAATCACCAAGCTTAAGCAAGCGTATCCTGCATCTCACCTTGGAAGCTTAGAACTGACGTCCATCCTGGCTCCTCGAAACCACGTGTGAAACCCAGGGTTTGGATCCTACAAATCGAATCCGGACAGCAGGGTAGCTAGGTCTCTATGCTCAGCAAGGGTGTCCCCAAATTAGCTTCCAATGTCCGCAGACTCCACACGTGATATCAAAATACTCACCGAGACCGCGCACGCCTCCGATTGGCGCGAATGCTCAAAAGTCCGCAAATGGCCTGTACAAAACAGCGACTGTTCAATACTTGAAGCTCTAACGACATCGCCATCAATCAGTATCATCTTAAACCATCTCAACACTCTTCGCAGAACACTCATCAAACCTCCACTTACAATGGCACCCCACGCCGAAGACGCCGTCCTCTCCCCAACCACTTCTCTCCCCGTAAAAGACACCTACCGCGGCCCGCGCCACGGCCTCGAGTACCACCGTCTCCGCACACAGCACGACCTAGTCCTCCACCAAGAAAACGGGAAGCTGATCCAATCGCCCCTGGACCTGTCCCGCACCAACCCCCCCCTCCGCATCCTCGACTCCGCCACCGGCGACGGCCAATGGATCGTCGAAGTCGCCGCGACGGTCTCCGCAACCGCCGAGCTCGTCGGCGCCGACATCGCGCCGCAGCACTTCCTCCCCGCCGCCAGCCTACCCAAAAACCTCAGCCTAATCACCCAGAGCATCTTCAACCCGTGGCCGGCCGAGTTCAAGGAGCGCTTCGATCTGAGCCACCAGCGCTTCGTGCTGGCCGTGGCGTCGGACGTGACCGCGCAGGAGGCGGTGGGGCATCTGTTCGCGACGGTGAAGCCGGGTGGGTGGATCGAGCTGCACGAGGGCGACATGGAGACGATCCTCGAGGGGCCGGAGCACCCAGCCATGATGAAGTTCCGCGACGTGATGGTCAGGGCGTGGAGGGGGCTGGGGCATCAGCCGTCGCCGGGGCCGACGCTGGAGGCGAAGCTGGAGGCGGTGGGCGCGGTGGAGATCGCGTTGAAAGTGCAGAATCTCAGGGCCGGGCCGATGGCGGAGGATAGAGTCCAGGGCGAGCGGGCGGTGTTGACGTTGCTGGGATTGTTGGATAGTATTCGTTTGTTTGTGGGGAGTAAGCCTGGGTTTTGGTTTTCGGCGGCTCAGTTCGATGAGTTGAGGGCAGATTTGGAGGCTGAGTTAAGGACGGTGGGGAATTCGTGGAATTTTCATATTGCGTGGGGGAGGAAGGCGGAGTAGAGACGGTGTCGAATCCTGCCCTTTGGCTTTGGGGTGGTTTCGCTGGGCATTGTTGTATTTTACGGCGTATGGAGTGCAAGTTTGAATACTTTGAACCGTTATAAGACCTATGTACGAACCTTCTGCATAGATGCACGATTCGGATTGTCAACCGGGTTTATTCCCCGAAATTAAACAAAACAAAAGGTACAAATAAGTGCGAACCCCTGAAGTAAATCCATCAATACCGGGTCCCTCTTTGGTCAAATCTGCGAAAAGAAGAAGATAACATTCGTCATTCGATGCCCCGTCTGGAATCGTAAAAAATCACAAATAAAATGGAGGAAGCTCTGGATATCATGGCCAATGTGCCTTTGATAGGTAAAGCAATAGCCAGATATAGGAAGACCTTATGCTGAATATTCCAAAGACGGTCATAACGACTTTCCGCATCTCGTCCGCGCATATTATGATAGCCGCCTCGACGATCGATTCGAGCCTGGCAAGGAGCTAGCTGGCCATGTAGACATAAAGAGATTGGTAGAAGGTAGAGGTGGTGGTGTGTTCTGGAGTGCCTATATCGACTGGTAATTGGAGGCCCTGACATCTTAAAGATCCATCAGTCGTTGTGTCTCATGTGTGTCTAGTCCCAAGTTAGACGATTTCACCGATGCCGCGCATTTCGAGCCACTCCGAGATACCCTGCAGCAGATCGATCTCATCCACCGGCTGATTGACTTGTATTCAAATAAGCTGGCTTTAGCATCTCGTGCCGACGATCTCCTGCGGATCTTCAAGGAGGGCAAGGTTGCCAGTATGATCGGAGTGGAAGGATTGCACCAAATAGGAAATAGCGCGAGTGTGTTGCGAATGTATCATAAGCTCGGAGTGCGGTATGTGACTCTAGCGCATAACAAGAACAACATGTATGCAGATAGCGCAGTAAGTATCCCGTTATGTATTATATTTGAAAGAGACATTCTGCGGCTAACAGAATTTAGGTTGCGAAGCGACCAGCACATAGTGGGCTTTCAGAGGAGGGGAAAGCTATGGTCAAGGAAATGAACAGGATTGGAATGTGAGCGCTCCGTGCTTCCGCCAAAGACAGACTATTAACCAAAACAGGATGATCGATCTGTCTCATGTCAGCGACGCAACTATGATGGCCGCTTTGGACCATTCAAGAGCGCCCGTAGCCTTCACACACTCGTCTTGCTACTCGCTTGTCAACCATGCCCGTAACGTTCCGGACAATGTCCTTGATCGACTGAAAGAGAACAACGGCATCATCATGATAAGCTTGATTCCACCTTTTACTCACAAAGATGGGGCCGCCGCAAATGTAGATCATGTTGTAGACCATATCGTACACGTTGCAGAAAGAATTGGGTTTGATCATATTGGCCTAGGATCTGATTTTGACGGAATGACAAAAGCGGTGAATGGTGTTGAAGATGTATCAAAGTGGCCCAATCTCGTGGCCAAGATGCTCTCGCGGGGTATCGCAAGAGAGAATGTTGAGAAGGTCTTGGGTCTCAACGTGGTCAGAGTCTTAAACGACATTGAGAGTGTTTCGAGAAGCTCAAAAGACTGGCCGGTGCTAGAAGACAAAGTTGAGCAGCTTTGGGACGAGGACTTCCGTGCATTCGTGAGAAAAGCATATCCGAATGCCGAACGAGATCAAAGATAGCATCGCGAAAACTGCAATTGGAAGGTATCAACATAAGAGAGAATATGAGACCGCTTTTCCTCATCGTCTATCGCCTCGTCCCCATATTTTGCTATGCACGTAGTCGTGATGCAGCCACATAGTCCACATGAGGCAGTCAAATCCTTTGAGGAACCAACCAGGAACATGTCCATCATCCGACTTGAATTGACGTACACCTCGTATTATGCAGTATTGTACTCGCTTCCAAAGTGCGTCAAAGGACCGCTTGCCGAGGGAGTATCGGAGGGTTTGAGGGGGGTTGAATGTGGGCTGCGCGACGAGCTTTTCTTGGTAAGACGGGGGAAGGGAGAGCTCATGAGCACCACGTATCAGGAGGCTCTACAATTCCAAGCGTGTCAGTAGAGGGGGGATATTCGAAGGGAAGGATGCGCATACCATGTATCGATATGAAGGTAATCGGTCATAAGAAGCGTCAAGGTCGTGACGCCCGGTTAGTGTGTAAACGATGGCCGTAGTGTTGTCTTTCTCAAAGGTCGCTACAGTCTTGGTCACTTTATAGGCGATACCACCACTGGATGAAGAATCAGTATTGATATAGGGATCGGAGGAGCAGACGCGTGGTGGAAGAGGTCGCGTATGGTGCACGGACCCTTCACTGGCAATAACTCGCCCAAACTCGTTGTCGCTCAGCAAGTACGCGACTCCATACACCGGACCAAAGCCTACATCCTTTTCATCCTCTTTGATCGCTCGAATGCCTCCCATGCCTGGCTCTGTATAAGGGACGCCTGGGATATTGAAGCAAAGAGTATGGCTCTTGATGCATGCGACCTCCGTCTCCAACGGCTGAATCTTCCGGTTCGTCTTGAAGACAGTCGCCGACATGTTCGAGCCATAGGCAAAGTACCATCGTGCAGACTCACGTGTTCCGTCCATTTTCCTTCATCAAGCAGTTTGAGATGCTAGACAGAATATCACCTGAAAGTAAAAGATCTGCAGACTCTCATGCTCCTCTTGCGGACTTCGTTGTTCTTTTCGGCGATTTTGTATGTACATACTGACCGAACCCGTTCATGACTCCTAAAACATATGCAGCGAGTGCCGTTCACAAAAATAGCAGAGTCCGCGTAGATCCCTCATGCAGCCCGGTCATGGCGGCACGTGTAAGTAGCGGCTGAATGCATTATCGTGCTTGTCTGTATTCAACTTAACGTTGCTGTGTTCTCGAACATACTAGATGCAAAATCAAGCCATGACCATCCTCCCGCAAGCCAAGCTCAAAGACTCGAGAAAGGACTCGGCATGCTCACGAGATTCCGCAACTTTGAGAGGCTCTACGGTTTACAGCGAGAAACCGACAAGTTTCGATGCCTCAAGGGAGAGCGTAACAGCACTACCGTCAATTGCAGACACCCCACCAGCTGAAGAGAAGGTTTACCCGAGTGGCTTGAAGTTTGGATTGATTGTTTTTTCTTTGTGCTTGGCTCTTTTCCTCGCAGGTCTCGTGAGTGTCCCTATAGCTGTTTATGCAAGATTTTACTCATACTCCCAGGACCAAACGGTCATCACCACCGCCGTGCCTAAAATAACTGATGACTTCCACGCCTTGGAAGATATTGGATGGTACACTGCCGCGTATCTTCTGACTACGGCGGTATTCCAGCTCGCCTATGGAAAGTTCTTCACATTCTTCTCTATCAAGATCGTGTTCTTGGTAGCATTAGCAATCTTCGAGCTCGGATCCCTCGTATGTGCGACGGCACCAACATCGACCGCCCTCATAGTCGGCCGATCTTTAGCTGGTCTTGGAGCTGCTGGCATCTTCCCTGGCTCTGTTCTCATCTTGATGCACTCATGTCCCCTAGAGAAACGCCCCACCTTCCTCGGGATCATCAATGCCATGTTTGGAGTTGCCTCTATTGCTGGGCCGTTTATTGGAGGAGTCTTTACTGACCGAGCGACTTGGCGATGGTGCTTCTGGATCAACTTACCCCTCGGGGCTATTACCTTGGCCGTAGTGGCCTTCTGTGTGAAGACACCTCTGGACCCGGCATACGCAAACTGGACGGTCATCCAAAAGCTTAAAGATTTTGACCTTTTTGGTCTTGTGATCAGCATCTCATCCCTCATCTGCCTTATTCTGGCTCTTGAATGGGGTGGTTCGATATACCCATGGAGTGATGGACGAGTGGTCGCACTACTCGTTGTTTTCAGTGTGCTGTTCTTAGTCTTCCTCGCAAGCCAAGTTTTCTTCAGCAGCTCTCGTACCGTACCGGCCCACATTATCAGGAACAGGAGCGTGTGGTTTGCAGCGCTCTTCGCGGCATGCAGTTCGGGATCCATGTTCATCGCCATTACGTACCTGCCTATCTACTTCCAAGCTATTAAGGATGCATCAGCACTAAAATCGGGCTCAATGGTTACCCCGTTGATATTGGGCTTCCTCGTCATGTGCATGGTCTCTGGGGCGATCACCACTATCCTAGGATACTACAATCCAAGCATGATCGCTGGCCCAATCCTCTCGTCTATAGGCGCTGGTCTCATCACTACTTTCAACGTGGACTCTCCTAGCCCTGTATGGATTGGATACCAAGTTCTTCTCGGCTTTGGCATTGGTTTCGGGCTACAACAACCGCTCCTCGTAGTTCAGACTATTCTTCCGGAGTCCGAAGTTCCCATTGGCGTCGCATTGATGAACCTTTTCCAAATGCTTGGAGGTGCCATATTCGTGGCAGTCTCTCAGAACGTTTTCCAGAATAATCTAAAAGCCGATATCCATCGGCTCTTTCCTACTTTCGACACGAAGACGCTATTCGATGTCGGCGCTACAGGTCTATCGTCACTGTTCGATGAGCAGCAGCTAAAGGAAGTTCTCCCGGTGTATTGCAAGGATATTACGAAGACATTTTACATTGTAGCAGCTTTATGTGCTATGTCGATGATTGGCGCTTTGGGCACAGAGTGGAGGACAACGAAGAAGAAGAGCCCCGACGTTCCAAAAGCATAAGTTCTCTTTTTTCATCTCATCATATCTAGATACATCAAATGGAAATCTGATAATCCACTGTCGCTGGAACACCCATTTGCGGATTTGCCCCCGGAGTCATGTCAACACACATATGCTTCGCTAGACTGAGATAATTCCTCTGACCCTGGCAGATACTCGTCTTGTATGTGTAGAGCCACAGCGACAAGTGATTCTGCGACACACCATGCGAAGTCCTCAGACCTGGGCCAGCATAGCCTCTTCCTCGTCCCGTGTGCTCGAGGGTCTAGCCTCCTCAACAGCTTCCACCGACAGTTTTGCCCGAGGTTCCTCAGACGCATCACCCGTCACGGTATCCATCGAGTCGCGATACGGCTCCTCATCCGGATACAAGAGAGGACTGTACTGCGCACCATCATGCGTACGCTGTGCAGTCTTCCGCCTACACTCTTCGCACTCGCGGCACACCAAGAACCCCCCGGGGAACCAAGCTGCGTACATCTGGGTGAAGGCGATGTAGAAATGGATGGCACTATCTCCTCGTCAGCTATCTGTCTGAACCCAATACCTGGAGCTCTCACACAGGAATCAACTCACGTATTCACCATGAGTAGCGCCGACGCATACGCCTCCACGATAATATAATCGACTTGCTTGATTCGCCATGCGAACCGCCTTCGCTCAACGACCCAGAACGGGATGAGGATACCGAAGAGAAACATGCCTCCGATGATCACGTCGATGGCGATGGAGAGGTTGGGTCGGCGGCGCGCGAGGCTCCTGCCTTTGTGGGTCAGGTGGACGAGGCCGCTCAGGGACGAGCAGAAGAGGGGGAGGATGCCCATGCCGATGATGATTCCATTAGAAGCGATTGCGCCGCCGAGGGAGAAAGCTAGGCATGGAATGAAGGTAAGGACGGTGATGAGGCGGAGGGTGCGTTCGACGTCGGTGGGGGCCATGGTGGGTGGTTGTGTACGGTATGGTAGGATGGAACGGGCTACACGTTTGGATGAATAAATGCGAGATTTATCTACAAGCAGAGATACTTCTCTGATCTTAAGTGGAAATACGTTCCTACGTTAGAGCTGCTGCGCTGTGGAATTCAAAGAACCCAATGGGGCCCGAGTACTTCTAAGGGTATTGACGTTGTTAGGGCCCCCATCTTATCGCTCTGCCAACGCGGGGCGCAGCAACCAAGAGGTGTATCAGAAACATCAGCCTAGGACGATTTCTGACGCGCGTTCGGAGAATCCGCTCGCTATGTGATTCGTACTGTGTTTAACGGGAGGATTTAAACCTTGCGACATGCTGGGTTCGGGAACACTAATGTGGTTGTCTTGGAGAAATGATTGGACGTCGGAAGCTAGAAATGCTGCATTTGATACATGTACGGCCAGAACAAGTGATCGTCCCAGCCTTGTTGATCCCACTTTGCATGGCAAGGCAGACTTTTGACTTTAGATCTAGAGGGGAGGGTACATCTTTACAACTTTAGATAAAATGGAACTATCTAGTATGAGGCTATCTTGAAGAGCAGATCTCTACTTCATGCTGACGAATGATGCTGGTGTTGCGTGAAAGAGAGAGAGTAGTTGAGATGGTCACGTGGATCTACGCCTTGGCTAATATACGCACTAATGGGTCCTACCTAGACTTAATGCCTATATTGATCTGGTATATATAACCTCACTATTCCCTATCCTTGCACATCTAGAGCTGTTGAATCTCATATGATATGAAACGAGTCACGTGGATGGCTTAGTAAGCAAGCGCCTGGACGGCTTCGCGCCTTGGTGCCTGGCGTCCACCCTGACAGCTGCCTACGAAGCAGCCATTCTCAAGGGAAAATGAGGAGGCTGGGAGAACATATGCCAAAAAGGGAAAAGGTAGTAATGCAACTTGAGAGCTGCCTGTTGGAGCCTCGTCGCTATATAACCTAAGCCGCCCTCAACCTCTCTCTACCTTGAACTCACCCTGCTGTTTCAATTTCATCATCCTCAAAATGACTAGCGCCGAAGATCTATTATCATCCCAGCCCTGTAGGTTCCTTTCACTCCCTCGAGAGATTCGAGACGAGGTCTACTCCTGGCTTGTCCCTCAGCCGCCAGATCATCACCGACGAATCTGGCTACATCTGCCTCCATCGCAGGACGATGAACCACACTCCCCGGAGCCTACGGAAAGCAACATGATGGAGGCGCTTACTCTTGAGACCAATGAAAAGGTTTCATCAGCCATTATAGACGTCGATGTTGATCAAAATCCGAAATACATCACAAGATATGCAGAAAGCGATATTGGGTCTGATTGGACATACGGTAGTTTATTCATCAATCTCTATATCCCAGCCGATATCTGATTGCTTTTCAGAATCTTCTTTGTATGCTAGCAGCGTTTCAGAGTCCGATCTGCATGAGCCTAGCTCTGACCATGACGAGTCGGGCTCTGACGAGTCTGGCTCCGACAACGAGAATCTAGACGCGGAGTTCAAGCTACCTAAAAGGCACACAGAAGCTAGTGATGGACCCATAGTGACGGAAACCTGCATTCTGGATATCCTCCTTATCAACCGCCAAATTCACCATGAGTTCATGGAGAGCTTCTCTCGGAAAGCCAACATCTGGCTCTACGTCCGGATGGAGAACACAGCCGAAGACCCATGCACCTTCACTTTCGATCCAAAATTCTGGAAACTCCCATATCTTCGAAGCGTACGACGGCTCTTTATCATTGCGGAATGGCACTCCCGCCTCGGGCGAAACATGTGGGGATACGTCTACGGGCCAGATGACCACCCCTCTTTCGACATCCACTACCCTGAAGATCGCAACAGGGTCCAGCCTCTACCGCAGAAGGTCCCCTCGCGGCCACAACCACCCAACTACGTCTTTCCCTACACTGTGAACAACCTCGAAGCCGACGTGTATCCGGAACAACCAGGGCCTGTGTATCGAAGCGTGCAGATTGAAGACCTCCCGCGACCAGTTACAGCGCACTACACCGACCGCCGCAACATCGGACGAGAGCCACATCCCACTCAACCGCGTTGCGACATGGATGCTCTCAATGCCTTTTGCAAGGACGCCGCGTCCGCGTACGAGGAGCTCGGTGATGTCGTTGATAGCTTTCTTGAACGAACGAAGAACGTGACCGGACTCGATATCACGCTCAAAACCAACTGCTATGAATACGATGGGTGGAACTTCCATGACGGCGCCCATGAGGATACTATCATACGGTTCAGGCCGGCACATCCCGGTGTCAAGTATATTGCGAAGACGATTGTTCAAGATGACGTGGTGGTGAGGCGGAGAGAGGAGACGTTCATTGAGGGTGCGGGTTGGCAATACTACCTGGGCGGATCGCTTTTGGGGCAGAAGTCGCGGATAGAGGAGCAGAAGTGGGATTTCAAGGAGGAGGGGCCGTATGTTATGAAGAGGGAGGGCCCGGATAGCGAGTGGACTGACTGGGAAATTGACTAAGAGTACAAAGTGAAGTCTCGGTGTTACTCCTAGAGCGGTTTGAATTCGTGAATTTCGGGACAGCGTCAGCAGGGTGTACGCAGATCAGCTGCAATGCCTTGTCGTAGAATAGAATTTTGTACAATCGTTCACCGCTGCATGAGGAGCCTCGTAATGTTTTCATCACTTCAAATGAAAGAAATGTTCGGCATTTTGGACAACGGGGAAAGTCGCGAGGCTACCCCAGACGGCGTCAACAGAGCGTACGCAGATTGGAGGTGTGCTCGTTGCCTTCGGTTTCTATTAGTACGCTGGAGGCCCACGGAAAGTAGCAGGGAAGCGTACGGATATTTATAGCAAAGAACTGCAGACAAAGGTTAGTTCCGATCTCTATATTTCAATTCGCATTTGTTCGTCACGTGATTTATCTTTGCAATCATGGTTTCTTGCAGATACAGTAGCTGCTTGAGATATTTTTGAAGCTGGAAGACATAGGGTTGCCTCTAAGAAAATCAAATGACACAGTGCCAGTCATCTCATCCGTGGGCAGCTCGTGGACCTTGTCGACTTTGGTCGTATCTGTATCCGCCGATTCATCATGAGGTTCCTCTCTTATTGTCCATTTTTTTAATAAAACTTGCGACAACCCGCTCAAAATCGGAGTGCTTGCTCTGATACTCAAAGATGTCGGCGTGTTCGGTTTCTTCTAACCATTCTAGAACCTCATCAACGATTCTTCGCATTTGTGTAACCACTGAACCCGATGGATGTGAAAGAAGCTCGTGGTGTCTTATCTCTAGCGCCGCTTCCTCTAGCTTATTTCTTGCGCCAATGCGCTTCTTTTCAGCATTCTCATTCGCCGTAAAGATCGCAGCCTCAGCCTTCATTTTCTCGATTTCGTCGCGACCCAAGCGTTCATAGGCTTCAAGGCTAGCAGTTTTTGATGTACCAGTGGATCGGTCCCGTACTGTCACATTCACACGGCCCTGGGCGTCGACATCAAATGTGACCTCGACCTGAGGAACACGTCGTGGAGCTGCCGGTACTGGTATTGAGATTCGTCCAAGTTTATTGTTGTGCACAACTCGTACCCGAAACCCTTGCAAAACAGTCAAATAACATTCCGACTGGTTATCTTGCCAAGTGGTGAAAAATATCGGACCTTTTGGTGGGTAACATCATGTTACGTTTGATGACTAACTCCATCAAACCGTTGCCTTTATCGAAGCCAAGAGGAAATGGCGTACTATTCAGGATGAGGATTTCATCTAGTCTGCGTGAAAATTCCCCTCCGGGCATTTCTTCTTGGGGATTGAATTTGCCAGCCTGAATTGCGGCCCCTCATGCTGCGGATTCATCGGGATTGAGTATCTTTGAGATGGGTTCGCCATCGAAATATTGCCCCAGTAGTTTTTGAGTATAGATAACGCGAGACGACCCTCCAAGAAGAACGACCTCATTAATACTTTCCTTACACCTCTGGAGATCTTTCATCTCGCCCTCCCTCAGCACTCGCTCAAAAGGATCGATTACAGAACTAAACGAATCTCTGCATACCTCCACAAAATCCTTCCGTGTAATTGGCTAGTGGAAGTTGATGTCTGAATACAACGAGTCGATTTCTAGATGTGCTTCTTGTTGGGAAGAGAGTTGGCATTTTGCCTTTTCGCATGATTTTCTCAGGCGGAGCATACTTCGGGCACTGACCGTGATATCATGGCCTGTCTTTCTTTTGAACCTCTGAATCATCCTGTTCATGATTCGTATGTCAAAGTCCTCGCCGCCGAGATGGAGGTCACCGGCTGTGGCTTGGACTTCTATGATTCCTTCTCCGATTTCTTGTTCAATAGTACTGAGCATTACGCTGACCGTGCCCGCTCCTACATCGACAAAGAGAACATTCTGCTGGCCAGTGCGCACTTCACTGAATACGTAGTCCAAGGAGGCAGCGGCGGGGGCACTGAAGAAGTTGTAAACATCCATTCCTGCGATATGGGCCGCATCACGGATAGATTGACGCTGAGACTGATTGAAGTATGCCGGAATGGTGAAAATAGCGCCTTTCGGTTGACTTCCCAGGTAGGCCTCGGTGTTCTCTTTGACTCTAGCTATTATCATTGCAATTATTTCCTCGGGCTTTAGATATTTCGTTTCGCCCCGGTACTCAACTTGAAAAGCGGGCTTCCCATGTATAGCTATGATCCGCATGGAAGAGTGTCTCAGATCGTATTGTACCTCAGGATCAGCGAATTTGCGGCCGATAAACCGCATAGCATTGAAGATTGTGTTTCATGGATTGCTTGCCGCTTGGTTCTTAGCAGCGGAGCCTACAAGACGGTTCGTATCCGTGAACGCTACACAAGATGGCATGGTGAGACAGCCATCGTCCAGGTCGGGAATGATCTCAACTTGGTCGAAGCGCCACACGGCAGCACAGGCGCACGCAGTTCCGAGGTCTATTTCTATGGCTCTTTCCATCTTGACAGAGAGAATTCTTTGGATGATTTAATGTAGACATGGACAGAACGTGCGTAGGCGGCAACACGAGGCTGGAGTGGGAAGTAAGCTGGGAAAAGAAGCGGCGCTTTGGCTACGAGCGCATGGCATGACGACGACTAGATGGGTTATACATTGCGTAAATGTTTCCTGGAATCAAAGATGGGATAAGAGTAGACTCGAATCAAAGATGTGATAAGAGTAGAAGAGGCTCCATATACCTTCTAGGCGCATCCGGTGAACTGGTGCAGATTTGGAGCCACAGATGGAATAGGCGGTATTAGAGCGCAGGAAGCCCTTTTCTGGACTGATTTTTACTGAGGCTGAGCTAAATCTGCTAAAAGCACGGTACCACGAGGTGCTACTTTCAGAGATTACCCCTCTTTACGGCTGACTCGGTGACTTGATATCCGCGCCAGTTCACCGGATGCGCCTAGGAGGTGTAGGTCGATCGAATGTCGAGTCGGAAGATTGGGTGAGAGTCCAAGCAACCGCGATCGACGAGGGGTACCACCTACTAAAATACCCGTGCACCGTGCTACCTTCAGCTCGTACAGGGTTCGCTTGCACGTGAGTATGTGATTCACAAAGTTTCATTGCTTGAGATCGCTTTGATCTATTCTATCTTACAAGAGCATTACAGCTTCTGCGCCCTTACATGCTGTCCTATGATCCGGTCTCCTGTAATCAGCTCGATAGCCCGTTATCTCAGGACCTCAGCTGCTTCATGAGGAATGTGTGGTTGCACAGGTCAATACCGACCATCACACCACCTGCAACCCCATATTCCTCTGTGAAGCAAGTTTCTATTGCTCAGAATGTGACACTCAAACTCCCCTACCCTCAACCTTGATCGATCGTGATTCAGTGTGCACGAGCCGTCAACATTTCTCTCGTGCGAAGCTACAGTGTGTAGATGGATTCAGCTGTATTGGACGCCTCCATGCAGCAGGGTCCGTGTCTAACCTCCCACGGCGCCTATCAAATTAGAATATCACGCGCCAAAATGGGGGCCAGCGAGTACAGAGGTGCAATCTCGCGCAAGGAGCCGCAAGGCTCATACTTAAGGTCCAGTACCGTAGGCAATTACCCTACTACCTACGTTTTCAATCTTGACGAGCAACTTGAACAATGTTATCGAACTATTGCAAACCGAAAAAGAAGGGTGGGATCAAGAAGTGCGGGATCTACTTCAACGTCCAAATGCCGACGTAAATGCCAGAAATCACGACGGAACGACTGCTCTACTGCTCAGGAGATGGCTTACAGATTATCTCAACTGCATGAACGGAATGAACGAAATTTGGAACTTTTGGAGCTATTTCAGGAAGTTCCGGATGGCGCTGTGGCTAAAGGAATTCCCAACAGCCCACAGGACGAGCCGTCGCCCTTGACTTCTTTTCAGTGAAAGACGAGGGGCGCGATTGGCGGCCACACCCGGACAAGATTTTGCAGTGTTTCGACTTCTCTTTACCGCCTAAAAAATGATTAAGGCCATGACGGATACGTTGCGGAAGAAAGGGGAGAGTGTATGGATTCACGTCCGAAGTCTCAATGTATGTATCCGTTGTAAGTGCTCTAATCGTTGACGTCTTACTTACGACTACTACAAATCTTGTGGGTAAAGGTAAGACACTACGTTCATCATTCTTCTAGAAAGACGATCGTACAACACGCTAATACAACATTTCTAGTGGGTGGTGAAGCACCTACCGACATCATATGAATGGCCAAAAGCACCAACCTAATCGGTATCATTGATGAAGCTCTGGAAGAAGCCAGACGGCCGTCGAATCGCCGGCAAGCCCACTACACTAAGAAGGAGAATGTGGCCTCCGCTGTAGTAAGAACCAAAGAGATGTTGTGTAGCAGCCTCAGGCTTACCTCATAATGCAGATGCCATATTTCACGGCCGAAATTGGCGATTTTCTCGAATCACGAAGTCGTCACCTTAAGGGGTCACGCGAACCGGACGGGGGCTATTGCCTGCCGTGGAAGCTCCTCGACGATTGCGGACCCGAGAGCCAAGTTGAGAAGCAGAAATGCACTATGTACATCCCTCAAACTTTAGATCAGTCGTATTTGACGACAACTCAGTTTACTGGAGACCAAGCCTCTGATCAGGTCATCTACCGATGGAGGAAACGAGAGGAAGCTCTCAAAAAAAAAGGGCAGGGGCCCCTAAAAGGGGAGAGGAGGTCCAAGCGAACAATGATGAGGCTCCCGATGACGAGGCGAAATTCAACGGCAAGCTTCTGATGGTGAGCCAAGTATGGCTATGGCAAGTGGATAGTAAGCAGTTAAACTACGGTCGGATACATGACTCTAATGCCCGGCTTGTGGCGTCCCCGGACCCGTGGACTGAGGCCGAGGGCACTTCCTTGTTCGACAAATTACATTCTCTTTGGTTCCAAAACCAGGAAGAAAGTATCGAGAACTTTGTATGGCAGGTGCTTCATCAGTGCATTAATAGTTCGGATGAGCCAGTGTACAGAGGGCCGGGAGGATCGGAAACTTGGGCATCCATATTTGCAAAAAGCATTGCTGCTCGCGTACGTTATCGCTGAGCCCATGTTTCACTTACTCGCTGCTAATGGTAAGTAGCGTCTAGAAGAAACAAGACGGTACACAGAGTTTAGCGAGTACATCCGCGATGCCAGCAAAAGGTCGAGCCTGAAGCAATCGAAGAGCGAAGAGGAACGCAAGAGGGAACTCAAGGCGCTGTATGACATTTCTCCTGAAACCGAAGAACTGCGACAAACAAGAGACATTCGAAACGAGTTGGAGATGATTGGACGAGTCTTTGACACCCAGGACGCTGTTTTTAAGGACTGGGGAAAAAGGAAAGCAAAGGAAGATCCTGACAGGACCAAGAAAGCAAAGGAAGATCATGATAGGACCCAGAAAGCAGATCCTGATTGGATCCAGACAGCAGATCCTGATAGGGTCCAGAAAGCAGATCCTGATAGATACCAGAGAGCAGATCCTGATTTTGCCGGAAAGCGCGAAGGTCTGAAGAAACTCGATGAGGAAGCTCAGCGCATCGAGAAACGAGTATCCCGCCCACTCCACGCAAAGCTTAGACTGCTACTAATGCAATCCAGTTCAACCAGCTCCTCGATCTCAAGCAAAAGCAAGGTAGTTTAAACTTTGCTGCCGACGCCTACAATCGCGACTGGGAAAACGAGAAGCAGTCTCAACTTCTTTTCGTGTTCACAGTCATCACCGTTGTTTTCGTAAGTAGCACAGCAGCTTCAAATCCGCGCTTTCGCTCATGATTTACCAGACACCACTCAAATTCATCGCTGCATATTTTGCCATTCCAACTGATAAATACCCTCATCCTGGCAACGGGGACGCCGTCAGTTGGAAGTTATGGCAATCTTCCGCTGCCTTGGGTATGATAGTATCCTATCATAGCCTAGCTTTATGCGTTTGCTAACAAGACGTCAGTTGTGACGGAAGTCTTGTGCCTACTTCCAATTGCCCTATGGTTTGTCGCGAAAATGCACAAGGGTGCGCAGTTTCTTCAAGAAACTCTCTACGAGGGAGTCTCGGAAGGGACTCTTCAGAGAAGTGCAAAAGTCCTTCAAGACACGTTGCACGATGGCGCATTGGACGGAACGCTCTCAAAAGGTGCAGGACGCTTTTAAGAAACACTTCCGATCGAGTACAGACCCACAGCCCGGGGGTAAAGAAAACTCAGTCAAGAAGAATCAGGGTGACGGTGTCGTAAGGGTTGGAATAATCGCCGTAGTTACTGCACCTGCTCTCCCAATGCTGCCTGAGACGCTCGGTACTGAATCGGTGGTAATGGAAGAGACCTCGGTTGTGAGGTCTGAATTAGAGGATCGAGATGTCTTTATGTGACTTCCAGGAGCTAGTTCCTATTTTTCGAAAGTCAGCTTCAGCCTTGTTTGATCGTGATGGCGGGAAGCCACCCTAAATTGATGCTGGGTCCACATGCTGACACAGAAGAGCCGCCTTAGACTAGGAAACATGAACAATTGAGCTTAAGGCCTTCTTGCAAAATTTCGTGACCTCTATGTGATCTGTGAACGATTGGATATACTGTAGATCCAGCGGTTTTCCGCCTGCACGAAAGTGTATGAGGTCGCCCTACCTACTCAAAATAAGCTGAATGAGATGTTAAATTCGGTACACTTCAGATTTGATATGGAGGGTGGAGGGTCATGCATGGATATGACGGGGATCTCTAGGTATAATAATTCCCGGAGCTTTATGCAAGTCGCGCCAAGACCATCCCCTTCAACGCGAGACGCGCCCGCGTCTCCCAGCTTCAACTTTCCACACCTCTCCAATTCTCTCAGCGTCGTAGCAATCATGGTCCGGGGCATCGAAGGCAACGAGATGTCAACTCCGAAGCCCCCCACGCTCAAGAAAGCCGCCTCCGCCTCGCAGTCTGCCAAAAGCCAGAAGTCCATCTTGGGCTTCTTCCAGAAGAAGACGGATACTGGCTCCAGCCCTGCTCCCGCCTCCTCACCACCAGACCCCACTCCTGTGAAGAAGGAGACGCTGTCATTAAGCAGCAAGAAGATCTTATCCGTCCGTCGGACCGCCACAGCGGCATTGACGCCGGCCCCGAGCAGCGACCCCCCAGAACCATCCAGTCCCGTCTACAGTGAGACCGAAGCTGGGAGAGGGAAGAACAAGGAGAATGGTCTGCCATCTCCAGTCACGCCTGCTAGTAATGAAACTGATCGCGTCTTGTCAGAGCTTGCAGGTGTTGCGTCTAGTCCGATTAGAAAGGTACCGCATTCACTCTTCCTCCTTCAAGTCAGCCCTTTGTTATTATACGTTCTGATCATCCATAGGGAAAAAAACCCGTGAGCTACGCCGAATCCGACGACGAAGATGACGAGGTCTTCCAACCAATATCTGCAAACGCCAGAAAAGGCCGGGCTACAAAACGGAGGCGTGTCAGTCTGGAGGACTCGGACGACGAGTTTGGTGTGGATGCAGCTACGGAGGAGGCTATGCTAGAAGGTATGTTAACTAAAAGTGATCCAGGATAAACAGACTTGATTCTGTCAGTCACTACTAGACTGCCGTTGACATTGAGACAGACATGGAAGATTTCATTGTCCCTGACGACTCAGACGAAGATGCTGTTGTCCCGCAGAAGCGCAAGCGCCAGCCTGCTAAGCAATCGCGAAGCAAGTCATCGCCTCTGCCGGCACCACCTCCCCCAGCGGACGATGACAACGAAGACATTGAAATGCATACGGTCTCGACAGCACAACAATGGACATACGACCCTGAGAACCTCGAGCCCTTACAGCCTCGCTCCACAAACGTCCCAGCCAAGAAGCCAAAGGACAAAAATATGAAACAAAAGGCACACGTTACAGAACCGGAGGCAAGATACCCTTGGTTGGCCAATCTTCTGGATGCTGATAGGAACCCCCCTGGTCATCCTGACTATGATCCTCGAAGCATATACATCCCGCCACTAGCTTGGACCAAATTTTCTGCGTTCGAGAAGCAGTACTGGGAGATCAAGCAAAAGTTCTGGGACACCATCGTGTTCTTCAAGAAGGGCAAGTTCTACGAGCTTTACGAGAACGACGCCACCATTGGACATCAACTCTTCGACCTTAAGCTCACAGATAGAGTCAATATGAGAATGGTCGGCGTCCCTGAAGCTTCCTTAGACACTTGGGCCAATCAATTCGTCGCAAAAGGTTTCAAGATTGCAAGAGTAGATCAGATGGAATCCGCTCTAGCAAAAGAGATGCGCGAGAGAGGCGGAGAGAAGGCGGCCAAGGCGGACAAGATTATCAGGCGAGAGCTTGCTGCTGTGCTCACAGCCGGAACTTTGGTAGATGGTGGCATGCTTCAAGATGACATGGCGACCTTTTGCGTCGCCGTGAAGGAGAGCGAAAAGGATGGCCTGCCTGTCTTCGGCATTGCGTTTGTCGACACCGCCACGGCGCAGTTCCAGTTGTGCGAATTCGTTGACGATGCCGACATGACAAAGTTCGAGACCTTCGTCGCCCAAACCCGCCCTGGAGAGCTCTTGTTAGAGAAATCCTGCATCTCTGCTCGAGCTCTGAGAATTCTCAAGAACAACACCACTCCAACCACGCTCTGGAACTATCTAAAGCCAGAAAAGGAGTTCTGGTCTGCTGATATTACATCTCGCGAAATTGACGCCAGCGAGTACTTTGTCTCGCCTGACCGAGAAAACATCGAAGCGTGGCCGCAAGTACTTCGCGAGGCAAGAGAGAAAGAATACGTTATGTCTGCATTTGGCGCACTTCTACAGTACCTCAGACTTGTAAGGAAGCCGTAACTCGTCTGTTCGAATGTCTGCTAACATGTTGCAGCTTAAAATAGAGAGAGACCTGGTCACCCTAGGGAATTTCGCTTGGTATGATCCTATCAGAAAGGCGACAAGCCTCGTTCTCGACGGCCAAAGTCTCATCAACCTCGAGGTACCATTTCACCCCATACATCACTAGTGAGAATTCACTAATTGTGTTTAGATCTTCGCCAATACCTTCGACGGCTCCACGAATGGGACTTTGTTCTCAATGTTGAATCGTTGCATCACTCCATTTGGGAAGCGAATGCTCAGGAACTGGGTGTGCCATCCTCTGGCAGACTCAGTCAAGATCAATGCTCGCCTGGATGCTGTTGACGCTTTAAACGCGGACTCCACGGTCATGGAACGCTTCACTTCCTCCCTTACCAAGCTGCCCGATCTAGAACGACTGATTTCACGCGTGCATGCTGGGCGATGCAAAGCTCAAGACTTTCTTAAAGTCGTGGAAGGCTTCGAACAAATTGAGTACACCATGACTCTTTTGAGTTCATTTGGGGAAGGAGATGGCGTCATTGGCCAACTCATATCCTCAATGCCCAATCTGGCTGGTACACTCAAGAAGTGGAAGTCTGCTTTTGATCGGGAAAAGGCGAAGTCAGAGGGTGTTCTCGTTCCGGAACCAGGCGTCGAAGAAGATTTCGACGACAGCCAACAGGCGATTGATGAATGCCAGGCCGACCTTGAGAAGCTCCTGAAAAAGGCCAGACGTGATCTGAACTCCACTGCCATCATCTTCAAAGACAATGGGAAGGAGATCTACCAGTTGGAGGTCCCTAACAAAATCAAAGGGATCCCGAAGGACTGGGACCAAATGTCTGCCACGGCGAAAGTCAAGCGCTACTACAGTCCCGAGCTCCGGAAGCTCGTTCGTGCTCTTCAGGAAGCCCAAGAAACCCACGGCCAGATTGTACGAGATGTTGCTTCACGTTTCTATGCTCGATTCGACGAGGACTATGCTACTTGGCTTGCTGCTATCAAGATCGTTGCTCAATTAGACTGTTTGATCAGTCTCGCAAGAGCTTCCGCCTCGCTAGGTGAGCCATCGTGCAGACCCGTCTTCTCGAATGACAAGAGAACTGTTGTCGAGTTCGAAGAGCTACGCCATCCATGCATGTTAACGAGCGTGACGGACTTCATTCCAAACGATATCAAGCTAGGAGGGGATACCGCAAATATCGACTTGCTCACTGGTGCCAACGCCGCCGGCAAGTCGACAATCCTAAGAATGGTACAACACCCCCTCCCCATAGCCCTAAATCTCCTTATCTCATCAATCACTAACTCCCACCTAGACCTGCATCGCCGTCATCCTCGCCCAAATCGGCTGCTACCTCCCCGCCACCTCGGCCCGCCTGACCCCCATCGACCGCATCATGTCCCGCCTGGGCGCCAACGACAACATCTTCGCCGCCCAGTCGACCTTCTTCGTCGAGCTCGCCGAGACCCAGAAGATCCTCTCCGAAGCGACTCCCCGCTCTCTCGTCATCCTCGACGAGCTCGGCCGCGGCACCTCATCCTACGACGGCGTCGCTGTTGCTCAGGCCGTCCTCCACGACATCGCTACCCGCGTCGGCTGCGTTGGGTTCTTCGCTACCCATTACCGCAGTCTTGCGAGGGAGTTTGAGATGCATCCCGAGATTCGCGCGAAGCGTATGCGCATTCGCGTTAATGAGGAAGACCGCAACATCACGTTCTTGTATAAGCTGGAAGATGGCGTTGCCGAGGGGAGTTTCGGGATGCATTGCGCGGCTATGTGTGGGATCCCGAGTAAGGTCGTTGAGGCTGCTGAGCAGGCTGCGAAGGCGTGGGAGCACACAAGTCGCCTCGGGGAGCGCATGGAAGTGCAAAGAGGAGAGGGAAGGGTGTTTCTACCCTTGGGCGTGCAGAGTGATGTCGCATGGACGCTGAGGGAGGGGTTGGAGGGCGTTGGGGAGGGGACGTTGGAGGTTCTGAGGAGGGCGATTGAGGGGTTGTAGGTTTGTGCGGAAAACAGGAGGATGTAGTGGAGATTGTGAGCGAGTCGTGTGCGGGTAATGTGGAGAAGTATGTTTCTGGGTGTCGGCTGGGGGGATGGCGTCCTGAGAGAGTATGCTGTATAATAGGCCACAGAGTCTTGATCAAGGTCTCGCAATAATTTTAGAGCGATTAGCGGGGAAGGTATTAACTAGGATTCTCTTTCATCATGGCAAAGGCTTTGAACTGCTGTAGTGACGTGGTTCCGTGAAGTTGTTCTTGCTATTCAGAGTCGCCAATGTCAAGTCATTTGGAGCATATGTGGCTGGTACAGTGGCTAGTTCTGGGTATGTGTATACTCCTACCAGTGCGCGTAGTGCTTCAACGCACTGATCGAACGCCGGGGAATGGTTCACATTTCTGATATATGTACAACCTTTGGCTGATTTCTGGGCACGCGGGGCATAGAAAAGGTGGCACACTAATTCTACAGCAAGCGTCTCATGTGTACACCTGTCTGCCACTGCTTGGGTTGCTTCAATGTATTTTCAGGGATGTAAAGAAGATAGATGCGCTTCGCCTTGGGCTATGTGGAAACTTGTTGAAGCACTTCCTGCAGTGGTAAACAGGCGTACATATGAGACACTTGCTGTAGAATTAGTGTGCCACCTTTTCCATGCCCCGCGTGCTGGGGTGGCCTCGCGCGTTGATCAGTCGTTCCAAAAAGGCCGGACGTCAATTTAGTTTGGGAATCATAGCAGGACACTGCAAGCGCAAGCGCGCGCCATCAAGTTTTATAGACTTCAGATTCACGTGTAGCTATCGAAATCTCAGCTACAACTGATCCAATTGCCGCCCTCCCTCTAAACGCCAAAAGAAAAAGCCTGGTTCCGCTCAGCTCAAACATTCAAACCCCAGAGCGACGTGGCGGTAAATAGCTTTCTGCAAGTTCGCTGAATGGGGGATGTACCAAGATCGGGGTAAGTGTGAATGACAAGAACTGGCTGGGGGATATCGCAGAAAAGTGAAGTTGGGAAGTGCAAAATCTCAAAGCCCAGCCCGGGATCCCGTGAATTTGGGTAGTGGAAACCTCCCAGTGCCCAGAACAGAGAAGAAGGCAGATCTCGAAGTTCGATGTCGCAGTGGCGCTCATTCCTCGTCGTCCTCGGGCTTGATGCCCAGGAAGTCGTTGGTCGACTTGATGAGCTTATCAGCTTCACCCTTGACGGCAAACTTGGAGGAGAAGGTCTCGTCGTCGTCGGAATGGCTCTCTGTAGCGGCAGCTGCCTTCTTTTTGGGGGTGCGAGCCTTCTTCGGAGACCCGTTGCCGTCGCCGTTGGCGTTCTTGCGCTTCTTCGGGGTGTTCGTAGCGGTGGAATCGGTAGCCTTGGCCATCGGAGTGCCGTTGGCGTCAGCAGCAGCGCGGAGCTTGCGCTTGATTTTGCCAAGAGTGACTTGGGCGGACTGCAGAGTGTAGCCGGTCAGCTCGGCCAGCTTCTTGTAGTCGACCTGCCGGATGTTAGAAACTAGGAAGATCTAGAGAGATGGAGTGGTCACTTACGGTGGGTTCAGTGGCGAAGCATTGCCAAGCGAGAGCGAGAGTGCTCATCTCTTTCTCGGAAAGGGTCAGAGCGTTGGCAGAAAACATTCTGGTGGATATCGGAAGGAGTTAAAGAGGATGAGAGTCTTGACTGGATGTGGAAAGGCTTGAAGAGGTTGAAAGCTTGTCTTGTGAATCGAGAAGAGTGATCGAAGAAGTGTGTTGTAGAAGGGTTCAAGAAGAGGAAGGCTGCTTGAACTAAATAGTTCGCTGAAGGTTGCCAAGACGAGCTAATCTACGCCCAGGAGCAGTGAAGTTGGAAGGCCGGTGAAAATCCGCGTTGTGAGACGGTTCTTCCCACAAAATGTATGGCGAAACAGTTCACTTTGTGATATGTGACAAAAGTGGTGAAGGCTTGGCGAAGACATACTCTGATTGGCCCGAGACTAGCCACCATCGCCCGAGGAACGGCGAACTTTGTGACAACTTGGCGGAGACAGACTCGATGTACGCCACGAATGAGTGGATGCCTTCAGCCTTTGGCTAAAATCGTCGATTGATTACTATTCTCTGAAAAGGGGTACACAGATGGTGGTTGCCTTGTCTGCCTTGATATACCAGTACCAGATTCCGTTGAACAGTGGCAGTCCCGCACCGTTTGCGGTGGCCCGGAGAGGCTTATCAGAACTGTTCGCTTTATATGATTTGTTGATGTACTAAAAGATATTACGTAATGCTAGGTAAGTATATACAAGCCTGGAGAGAGTGTGTATCTTCCAGTGATAGGCCACAAGTCTGCACATAGAGCCGTTGCTTGGGGTATCCCCATAGGATTTAAAAATCTCGGCGCGACATCAAGTTTCATGCAGTGGAGCCTTAGGAGGCCCTTGACTGACGGACTTCCTGCCAACGAGGCTGCTCTCGACAGTGGGGTATAGCATCCGTGTGCTCAAAATGGGAGCCTAGCCCTGCTGCTTTGCAGAGATAGTGTGCAGGCAGGTGTTGTGTAACTTCCAGGGCCCTAGGTGTTTGGGGACGATTGGCGGAAGACCGATAGGCAGCGATTGAGAGTTTGGTAGGCTAACCATCGGATGCAGTTGAATGACATCCGATCCATGGTGAGGGGGTCCAAGGGCATGGAGAGGATGTGAGGATGGTCGTATTCAAGGGTCTGGACTCTTGGAGTAATCCAGACGAAGCGTACGGTTTAGATAGATAGGAGTCAGACCCGTACTGCACTGCCGATCGCAACCTTCATGGGTCAAATTTTCGCAACGAGCAAAGGGCCCACTCACTCATGCTAGTAGCATCAAAAGATTGCAAAAACGAGCCTTGTAATGCATGTTCTCAGCCCGATCTTCAATTATATGCGTCTAACCTCCTTGCCCTGCATCTCTGGTCTTTCAACCTCCCACTCGTCCCTGAGCACGGCGTACAGTGAATCCCCAACCACCACAGAAAGTCCGAGACTCCAGACCAATGTGATGGCATAGAAAAAGTTGGCGTTTCCAGACCCCGCATAGATCCAGAGATAGTAGAACGCCGGTCCGAGGAAGGATGCATAGAGAAGGGTTGAAGAAGCCAAGAAGCTATACCTCATCACTATCATATGTCAGTAAGGAAACGTTTAATAGACCGAGAATGCTATCTTCAACATGGAAACGGCCCAAGTGAGACTCACGTGGAAATATGTGTCGGTAAAGTGGCACCAGCGCCAGATACAACGAACTATCCGCAATGCTAGGGTAAGGCTGGAATATTGCAAAAATACCAAGCAATGAGGTTACAACGAACAAGGGCTGCTGCCGCAATCGAAATGTGAGACCTCCGACGTATGAAAGTATGTGCAGCCAGAATACTCCAAGGAAGAACTCGCGGAACGAGTCGAACATCTCGGTAAAGAAGTACCACCATAATCCGACGTTAGGGGTGAGGTCGGGAAGCAGCAGTCGCACTCCATAGGTCGCAGCAAGGAATTCCCATGATCCCGTCAGAATAGCTGAGAGGTAAAGCAGCATGCCTAAAGCTGTAGCGAGGCCACCGACGTGTGCTAGTGAGAATCCTATCGGGTTCGGCGAGGCCTTCGACGAAGTCACATGAGCGTCATATAGCATTAAGAGCAGGGGCGGGAACAGTAGGATCGGATGGAAGGAGAGGTATGACGCGAAGGCCAAGGCAAGGATGGAAGTTATGCTGGCTCCCTGTGTTGCTTTCGCAATGGAACTAAGGACGAAAAAATTGGCCAGAGCTGATGTTGGTCTGGCAATGCAAGTCGCGATCGTAAATGGGCTAAACAGAAAGCTGTTGCTCATTAGTCATGTCCCAAAACATATGCATTATTCGTCCGTACCTCGCTCCTATCGCTATATTGCTCCATCTCAAATCTTTCCTCGGGGACGTAAAAAGCCTTGAAGACACAGACTGGCCGGTCTCGGCGATCTGCATAAGCGCGCTGGCTCCCAGCAGATCTACGATTGTGTATAGCAGATTCGTCGCAAAGGGATACGTGGATGGATTCGGGAGAAGGGAGAAGAGGGGTAGGAGTAAGGGAGCCTGGGAAGGTCAGCAAAAATTCTATATATGCGGCACTGGAAAGCAGACCTGGTGAAAGACTCCGCCATCGTAGGGAGAGACATTGTGGGTGTATAGGAAAAGTCCTTCTTGTACTGATGAAAACGTGACAATTAGTGAGATTCAAAGGGGTTGGAAAAGCCATAGTTGGTGCACATACATCTCTTGAAGCTCGTTACGGGTGTGGAGATCTCAACGCGACCCGTGAGGAGGTTCGGTAAGGACGGAAACGCAGTGAACAGGAACAGCCTCACTGCGGCTGCAGCGCCAAAAAGAATGGCCTTTTGCTTGTCAATAGCCATAGTAGCGGGCTACCTCGTCGGCGTATCCATGGGGGACTCGTAGAACTGCGCAGGCCCAATTGGGGTGGAGATGTATCCAGACATGGACATTTGGTGTTTCGAGCTCTGCCAAGCCGGAGCGCGGTTAATAGTCGCGCCTAAATGCGCCACTTTGCATCGTTTGCACCGCCCGCCGCATTTTTTTCGGCTTCATCCCGCAACTTTTCGAGCTGCTCTCCCACAAGCTATCTCCAGTATACTAGACCCAACTCTTCAAGATGGGTCGAATAAAGAAGAAAGGTATGATTGTAACTCAACAGCACAGTGACATATGCTGATTCAAACTCCAGGAACCGCTGGCGCGGCCAAAAACTTCATCACCAGGACCCGCGCAGTCAAAAAGTTGCAGATTTCGCTGCCAGATTTCCGAAGGCTATGTATCTTCAAGGGTAAGCTTCTTAGATTTTAGCCGCTATAGAATGACATACTAAGCAATGTTTCAAGGGATATACCCTCGCGAACCGCGAAATAAGAAGAAGGTCTCAAAAAGCTCTACTGCTTCCACTACCTTTTACTACACCAAAGACATACAGTACCTCCTTCACGAACCTCTCCTGAACAAGTTCCGGGACCATAAGGCCCTTGCGAAAAAGATTGGACGCGCTCTCGGTCGAGGAGAGGCTGGAGATGCTGCCCGCTTGGAGAAAAACCTGACACCGAAGATGACTCTGGACCACATCATAAAGGAACGATACCCTACCTTCGTCGATGCTCTCCGCGATCTGGACGACGCTTTGTCCATGCTGTTTCTCTTTGCGAACTTGCCGTCCACTTCTGCGGTGCCTCCCAAAACTATCGCACTCTGCCAACGGCTGTGTCTGGAATTCGAGCACTACCTGATCATATCTCACTCTCTCAAGAAGTCATTCCTGTCGATCAAGGGCATCTACTACCAGGCTACGATTCAGGGTCAGGATATTCTCTGGCTTGTTCCATACAAGTTTGTTCAGAATATCACTGGAGATATCGATTTTCGTATAATGGGTACCTTTGTCGAATTCTACACGACATTACTCGGATTCATCAATTTCAGACTTTATACTTCTGTTGGTCTCGTCTACCCACCGAAATTCAATGCAGGCAGCGATGAGCGCGGAGGAGAACTTGCGGCGTTTATACTGGAGGGGAAAGGGTTGGACTCGGCACAGACTGTCGTCAATGATGCGGTAAATGCGAACGGACATGTGCCAAAAGCTATCACCTCAGCAGCAGCGCAAGCCGAGGCAGACAAGCTCGCGGAGCTGCCAGCCCCCGAAGAGGAGACTGAGGACTCTACAGCATTAGTTGCCGCAAATGGAGAGGAGGAATCCACAGAGACCATTGATACGTTCGAGGTTACAGGTCAAGATGCGGATGTTTTGCCGCAGCCACAAGCTACCGGGGTGGAAACCTCGACTCTTTTCTCACCATTCACCATCTATTTGTCCCGCGAAACTCCCCGGCAACCCCTCGAGTTCTTACTGAAGGCATTTGGTTGTAAAAGAGTCGGGTGGGATAGCATTCTTGGCGATGGCGCTTTCACGACCAATGAATTGGACCCAGCCATCACGCATCAGATCGTCGACCGACCCCCTCTTCCAAGAGAGTCGTTACCTGCTGTTCCTGATGCTGCCCCAGCTACAGCAGGCGAGGGTGCTGATGCTAAGCCAGCAGTAGGGTGGCCGCGCTCTACAGTTCCAGGCCGAACCTACGTTCAACCGCAGTGGGTTTGGGACTGCGTGAATCAGGGCAAGCTTCAAAGACCTGATCTGTATTCTCCTGGGGCTACACTACCCCCTCATCTTAGCCCGTGGGTCAAGCCCAAGAAGGGCCAGTACGATCCAACCGCGCCACTCGCCGAGCAGGAGCTTGAAGGCGAGGCGGAGGAATTCGAGGAGGAGGAAGAACAGATTGAAAACGGTCAAGAAGCTGAAGAAAGCGAACATGAGAAGGCCGCTCCACTCAAACTCAACGGAAAGCGAAAGTCACTTGATGTACTTCTCGATCGCGAAGGTTCTATTGAGCCGGGTGAGGGCATGGATGTTGCTGGATCTGTATCCGAATCTGAAGATGAAGATGAGGGCGAGGCACTGACGCCGGACGAGGAATTTGACGGGTTTTCGGAGGAGTCAGAGTCTGAAGTTTCGGAAACCGAGGAAGTGCGACTGCAGCATCAGCGCGAGCTCGAGGCGGAAGCCAGAGGTGTACCAGTGGAATCTCTGAATGGAAATGTGCAGCCGAAGAGCAAGACGGCAGAAGCACGGAAGAAGTTCGCCAAGAAGAGGAGAGAGGAAGCTGAAGAGAAGGAGAGGCTGAAGATGATGCTCCCGCAGAAAAAGAGGAAACTCTTGAATAGGATCGAGTATGGTGCGAACAAACGGGACAAGGAGTCTGAGCTCTTGAGAAAGAAGAGGAGAAAGATTGAGTCTGTGAAAGGTGGCAAATAGACAGGTCTTTCGGCTCTTCTTTAAGATACCTTTTCTCGCGACGGCATCGGATGATGGCGTTCAAGGATTTCTGGGAGGCACGTGTAAACATTTCGACTTTGCTTTTGGGGAGAAATAAAAGTCTATGTTGAGTAGCTAAATAACAAACCTCACTGCAAGAGCTAGTGCTATAAGTTGCTTCTCTCGTCCTTATGAGGTGTCTGATTTACCATCACCACCACCATCTAACGCTTCCCGTTTCGTACCGCCCTGAACACTATTATCTTCTTTTATCCCGGCCAAGTAGACTCTAGCGCAAAGACGTCTACAGCGCCTGCTCACGTCCGGTGAACTAGCGCGGATTTGACGCCACAGGTGCACTAGATGGGATTAGAACGGAGGAAACCCGTTTCTGAACGAAATCTTACCAAAGGCTGAATCCACCAAAGCAAGGTACCGAGAGGCTTTACTTTCGAGATTATCCCTCTTTTGCAGCTGACTTTTGTGGCTTGATATCCGCTGTATGGCATGCAAGGCATGTAATGGTTGCAGGTAACATCACCACTCCCATGTCATGCCCGCGTTTCCCGAGATAATGAGCGCGAGACCAGCTGACATGGTCACTCAACCGATTGCAGAGCGCATGATTGCAAGCTCAGGATTGTCACGTGGGTATCCCTAGCGCAAATGGGTGGGCAAGGGTATCAACCCCAACCTCGGACTTCAACCACATCTAAAAACACCAAAGACACCTCTAGCAGGCCTCAGTTGAAACCCAACATGCAATCACCCGCCCCACGCGTCCCAGGCCTCCGGCGCAGTGTGATTTGTGGAAGCGTCCCCCACGCGTCGCACGCCATCTTACGCCACAACTCGTCAAAATGAGCTATGATGCGTGCGACCGATCGACCCTTTGCCTTACAATACTCCTCGAATTTAACAACGCCATAGTCTCAAAATGTACATTTGTCTCACAATGCTGGCCGGATGATTCGTCATATGTCCAGGCATCATGTCTCGTGCTGGACGCTCCGCTGACGGTTAGATTTACTTTTACTCATCCACCTTCCGTGCAGTCTGTATAACTCTCTGTGCAGCGGACGCCGTCTCGTACCCCCTCCAGCCCGTTCCCTCATCGCCGGCGTCTCGCAACACATCCGGGATGGCGTCTTCATCATCCCCCACCGCCGACCAGGAACCGCTACTCCGCCGCGCCCATTCCCCGAGCAGCAGCATATCCAGCTACGACAGCACATCCAAATCTCCAATCGATGAAGAGGAGGTGCCACTTGGCCAGAGTAACCTTCTCGACCGGTCGGTGGAAAATGATATCCTTCCGGAAACGGCCGTGCTGGGCCGCAACCTAGGATGGAGCAGCGCTTATATCCTGATCATGTCGCGTGTCATAGGCAGCGGAATTTTCGCGACTCCCGGTTCAATTGTGCAATCAGTGGGGAGTATCGGAATCACGCTGTTGCTCTGGGTAGCTGGCGCTCTGATAGCTTGGTTGGGCTTGGCGATCAGTTTAGAGTATGGGTGCATGTTGCCAAGGTCTGGAGGTGAGCATTGATTTTTGATATTCAACTTGAGATGATACTGACTGTACAAAGGGGAGAAAGTTTATCTCGAATTCGTCTACCGACGTCCGCGGTTCTTAGCTTCAATTCTTATCGCAGTCCGCTCCGTGCTTCTTGGATTCACAGCCTCCAACTGCATTGTTTTCGGCGAGTACGTCTTATATGCTCTCAAACGAGAACCGTCGCAGTTCGAAGGGAAACTTCTTGGTCTTGGATTGCTCACCACTGTCGTTATCATGCACAGCTGCTTTTTGAAGACAGGAATACTTATACAAAATGTGCTCGGCTGGGTCAAAATCGCTTTGGCCATCTTTATGGTCTTTACAAGCATCTTCGTGGTTCTTTTCCGGAGCAACGAGGGTATAGAAGGCGCTTCCCAAATCAAAACTAACAGCAGCTATATCTGGGAGGGTTCTGTGTGGAACTGGGGAATCATCTCCACTGCAATGTTCAAGGTTTCCTACTCGTATGCCGGCCTTTCCAACGTCAACAGTGTTCTCAACGAGGTGAAGAACCCGGTTAAAACGCTGAAGTCAGCAGCTACAACTGCACTCATAACGTCTTGTGCTCTATATCTCCTAGTCAACGTTGCCTACTTTCTAGTTGTGCCAATCGAGGATATCAAAGATTCCGGGGAGTTGATCGCTGCGTTATTCTTTGAACGCGTATTCGGCACCGATGTTGGAAGGGTACTGCTGCCACTGGCAATAGCGACCTCGGCGGCGGGAAATGTCATGGTTGTAACATTCAGTCACGTAAGTATGAGAGGCCGCTCACTCCGCGAAGCATTCTGACATGGAACAGGCTCGAGTTGTGCAAGAGATAGCACGGCAAGGATTTCTTCCGTTCTCGCAATTCATCTCTTCCTCCAAACCATTCGGAGCGCCAATGGGCGCTTTGATTACGCATTACATCCCGTCTTTTCTGGTCATCATCATTCCTGCCGGCAACATCTATTCCTTTATCATGGACGTTGAGGGTTATCCAGGGCAGTTCTTCTCCATAGCCAGCTCCGCTGGCTTAATCTGGCTCCGATTCAAAAGACCAGATTTGAGAAGGCCATATAGGGCGTTTCTTCCGGCCGTCGGGTTTCAGATCGCGCACTCGATTTCCGTGATATTTGCACCATTCATACCACGAGAAGGCTTGAATTGGAGGCAACATCTCTCCGCAGTCAGCTACGCCTTTGTCGGGACTGCTATGTAAGTTCTGTTTCGAAACATCAAGTCTCAGCTAATTCTTCTATAGTCTTTTGTTTGGCGTTTTATATTGGTATGTTTGGACAGTATGGTTACCACGCCGGAATGGCTGCACTCTTGAAGAGACAGTAGCAACTTTAGATGATGGCACGACGGTCACGCAGCTTGTGCATATTCCTATAGGATCAAAGCCGGTACCAACGACATACGATGAATGATGAGATGTTAATGGGAACGATTCATAGCGTGGGGGCAAATAGAAACGGATCCAATGGTATACGTTGTAGATATGAATCATGTACTACTCGTCAGTACGATATCGCTGATTCCCCGCAATTTGATTTTAAAGAAAACAAGGTTATGCTCAGCAATTCAAGATAATTGGTAGGTCTTCCCACAACCGTTGAGTGATCAAATCGGCTGATTCTCACTGGCGGGGTCAATGCGAGTAGACAGGTAGCTCAACGACATGTAAGACGATCTCCTAGGCATGGCATGCTTTTTGCAGGCATTGCGTGCTAGGTGGACGGTCACATTACAAATCCATGCTTGTGCAGCGGAGGCTTTTGCCGAGGAACATATAGCATCTTGAAGCTTCATCGAAGCTTGAAAGCAAAACCTTTTTTCAACAACCCCACTTCTTCTAATAAAAACTGTCTGTAGATATATCCAATCATGGCTACCGCTGCAGTTCAACATAGTCCTGGCAATACCCTTGACCAAGTCGTCGAACCTCTGGCTCGGGAAACTAAACCTGCGAAACATGACGTTCCTACGGAGCTGTACTATTACGATGATCCCGGTGACGGAACCCCGCCAACTCCCTCTTACGTTGGGTGAGTACTCAGTCGATATAAAGGGAACTTTCGTTCTAAGACGAGAGTATCAGTAAGCCAAACAGTTACGAACGCCCTCACGTCGCCCAGAACGTCATCATCCACGACATCGCCGGAGACGAGAGTAAATATAACATCGACAGCCATGGCTTTCAATTTGTGAAGCATGAAAGCAAAGAGAAGGATTTCGTCGATGACGAGAAGATCAAGGCGGAATACTACCCAGAAATCGAACAACTCCTCAAGGATACGTGAGTATTGCTTCTGTTTTGAGCAGCAAATAAGGCGTACGCTAACTTCCTTCTCAACAGCTTCGGCGCATCCCGCGTCTTCATCTTCGACCACACAATCCGCCGCGCAACCTCCGACGCCCGCAACATCGCCGGCCAACTGCGTGGCCCAGCCCGCCGCGTGCACATCGACCAGTCCTACGCCGCCTCCGAGAACCGCGTCAAGCACCACCTCCCTGACGAAGCCAACGAGCTTCTCAAGAAACGCTTCCAGATCATCAACGTAAGTCCCCACCACCATCCCCTTGCCCCACTAAAGCGTCGCGATTGACTCACCTCACGTACCATAGGTCTGGCGCCCGATTAAGACTATCCTTCGCGACCCCCTGACCCTCGCCGACGCGCACTCCGTGCCCGACAGCGACCTCATCCCCGCCAAGCTTATCTACCCAGACCGCGAGGGCGAGACTTACGTCGTCAAGCCGAACCCGGAGCACCGGTGGTACTTCAAGTACGCACAGCGGCCTGACGAGCCGTTGTTTATCAAGTGCTTCGATTCTGTGGACGATGGGCGTGCGAGGCGGATCCCGCACACGGCGTTTGTGAATCCGGCGCATGTGGACGATGCGCCCAGGGAGAGTATTGAGGTGCGGACGTTGGTGTTTTATGATTATTAGGGGGGTTTTGAGCTATTGGGTGTATGTGAAGATATGGAAAAGTCCTGTGATGTTCTTATGCCTGGATGCAGGTGGGCGTCTGATGCCTTGGAGGAACTGGCCATGAACAGCCACAAGCTTCTGCTCACTCACATAAACATTCTTGTCATAGTTTAGTTTGAAAGCGAAAATACGTGAGATTTTGGCGAAGAGAACACCGCGTATGGATTATCGACTACCTTGTCTCCTCCTATTTCCCCTGTGAGTTAACTCCGTATCCCCTGTTTGTGAGCAGAATTACGCCCGGTGAGCAGCAGTAAGAGGGAAAGTGAATCAAGACAAGATGTGAGCCAAAAGCTGTTGTATAAATGAGGGGGAGCGCTACTCTTACACCCCCTTTTCACTACACGTACACCCCCTAATCGCTGCACGTACACCCCCCTCCTCTTGGCGCTTCACCACCTTCTAATCGGCTCGGAGAGCCCGGAGCTTCCTCCGGGCATTCACCTTTACGTCTCTCTACACGTGATGCTATATACGAGGCCATACGTGATGCTATACGCGAGGTCGTACGTGATGCTATACGCGAGGCTGTACGTGATGCTATACACGAGGCCGTACGTGATGCTATACGCGAGGCCGTACGTGATGCTACACACGAGGCCGTACGTGAGCTCGTACGTGAGCTCGTACATGAGGCTATACATGAGCTCGTACGTGAGCTCGTACATAAGGCTATACAAATTGGCATTATGTGATTGCTTGTGTTGTACATGGCCGCATTTGGAGAGAGCATTCGGAATTAGTAAGCGAGTTAAGCGAGCGAATCGGAGGCTACGGAACAGTGTTCCGAGCCAATTAGAAGGTGGTGAAGCGCCAAGAGGAGGGGGGTGTACGTGTAGCGATTAGGGGGGGTACGTGTAGTGAAAAGGGGGTGTACGAGTAGCGCTCCCCTAAATGAGTGTCAGCAAGTCTAAAAAGTATGCCCAGAAAGCCATTACCCGTATAGGCAGGTCTCGTAAAGTGTGGAATTTTGTTGTAACATCCGCCAAGCACTGCTGGGATAATATTAGACCGGGCCGCGCAAATATCTCTTGGCGGATATGACAACAACAAACCTCTGCACTTTTGCGCCTGGCCGCTAAGCCCTGCTGAGTTGGGTGACCCTGTCACGTGCCAGAAATTTTGCTTGGCAGATATTACAACAAAACTAGCTATTGAATGGCAGGAGGAAGATATGCACAAGCACGTGACAAGACGCTGAGTAACCTGTTAGACAGGCCTACCTTGTGGGTGGCCCAACTTCGGGTCAACCGCTACATCTCAGGGCTCGCACCTTCAATTCACCTTTCTGTCCAACGTCCGTTAACTAGTCCCTTTAGAGTGCATGCGGAAGTCGACCCGACCCAAAGGTCCAACAAGAGTTTTCGCTTATCCTAAGGTTCCGCCGAAATCACGTCCCGAGGCATGCCAAACAATACCGCCGAGTTCGGCGGAGGAACGAGCAACAAACGTCGTCGCTCGCAACTTATCCCACTGATTTCATATCGACAGTCCACTCCAGATGGCATCTCCGACGAGCACCGGGACCGAGGTAACCATCAAGGAAACGACCTAGCCGCAACTAATAGCTTCATCCATCCGGAAGCATGGATCCGGACGAGTATGAGGACCTTGAGCCTGAAACTAAGCGCAGGAGACTGCGGAAAGGAACGCGCAGCTGCTGGGAATGCAAACGGAGAAAAGTTCGATGCACCTTTGCATCAGCAACAGATGCAACGTGCATTACCTGCCGCCGGCGTAGCGTAAAGTGCATCAGTCAGGAGCTCCCTGAAGAGCCCACTCGGGAAGAGGACAGCGTCGGCCGCATTGTGCGCGTCGAAGCTCTACTGAACCAGCTGGTCAACAAGGTCCATCACGGTGCCGCAATAGGTGTAGCCCAATCGACGTCTGAGGAAGGCCGAAGACCTGAACCTGCTGCTCCCACGCCCACCAGTGACTCTGAGCCCATCTCGTCTGTATCATTTCATGAGCCTTCGCCGGTGGGTTCAAATACTTAACCTTCCGTCACTAATGGCTAATTTCCGCAGGAAACAGTCCCTCGACAGAGCGACGGCGCACGTATACACCACTCAACGCCAGCATTTCGCACGCCAAACTCTCAGACGCCCATATCAGCCAGGGCTGCCCCTTCTGATGCGGGTAAATATGAAAAGATCTCGCATCTTCTCCTTGCAGCTTTTCCCTCCCAAGAAGACATGTATATCCTACTCAAGGCGGGCAACGGATCCTCTATGTTTTGCCACAACGTCAACGTCAAGTCGGGCAGCCAACTGGATCGCGAAGCAATCGAAGACGACGCCAAGCTAGCGGAAATCCCTATTCCTAGTACTCATCCAGTTCTGTTGGCCAGACAAATGCTCCTAATTTCATCATTATTGCTGCATTTTGCCCCCAATGAACATATACACGGCCTATCTGAACATCATCGCATCGTCATGGAAAGACTTTCAGATACAGCTATCAACCAGGTGACCACAAACGAAGCGCTATTAGGGACTATGGAGAGCCTAGAGTGCATTCTACTGGAGGGGTTCTTCCACTTGAATTGTGGGAACATCCGACGAGCCTGGCTCGCACTCAGAAGAGCCATGGGAGCGGCGCAGTTGATGGGCATCGATCGCCCATTCAATTCTCCGGTGAAGGTTCTTGATCCTAGCACCAATATCGACCCACGATTCATGTGGTTTCGGATCGTCTACATGGACCGCTTTCTCTCTTTGATGCTCGGTCTTCCTCAAGGCAACTCTGATGTGAGCATGGGGTCTGACACAGCACTAGCGAACAGCGCGCCTAGTGAACGTCTAGAACGTTTCCATGCCGTGATCTCGGCGAGGGTGCTCGAACGCAACCAGCTCGGGCTGACGCAGCGCGCTATAGCCATGACGAAAGAAATTGACACGGAGCTGCTCAATACGGCCGAGTGTCTGCCGGCCAAATTCTGGGGGCCGCCGAATTTTGCTGGATTAGAAAAGGACTCGCAGGAGGCCTTCTCGGAGAGTATGCGCGTTAAGGACCAGATGTTTCACTATACCTTGCTCAACCAGCTGCATCTGCCGTTTTTGCTGTGTCCCAGCGATGACCGCAAGAACGACTATTCCAAGATTACCTGCGTAAATGCCAGCCGTGAGATCCTCACACGATTTGTTGACTTCCGCACATTCAACCGTATCACAGCCTGCTGCCGGCTGGCCGATTTTCTCGCTTTGGTGGCAGGCATGACTCTGATTCTCGCGCACCTCGTCAGCCGGCGCTTCAAAGAGACGGACAATCTGTTGGCGCATCAGCGGCTTGGGGATCGTGCCACTGTGGAGCAGGCGCTGGAGAATATGGAAGTAAATTCCAAGTTCAACGAAGACATGCTGGGCGTCAGGTGCGCAGATTTGCTGCAACACATGCTGAAGATCGAGGCAGACGCGGCCCAAGGACAGAGATACAGTACGCAGAAGGTCCAATGGGCTGAGAGCTACCATGAGGACGAGCGCAACGTGCTGATTATCAATGTCCCCTACTTCGGCACTATCAGAATCGCCCGCGAGGGTATCAGGTCTATCGAAACGCTCAGGATGTCCCCTCATTCGCAGGACCTTGGAGGGCCCATTACGATAGGCGGCATTGGGTCCGTCCACGTTCCCAATCACATATCAACGAATGATTTCGGCCAACCATCCGCCAATGTTTCAGCAAGTCTTGTTGATGATACTGAACTCGACAACGTTTCGCCCCCGTCCCACCAGCGACCGGAACAACGGCGGACTGGGGAACTACAGGCTGTCTCGGACGCTGTACAGCTTCCCGGTGCCGTTATCGGAGACGAATTCATGCAGCAGCAAGATCTATACCCTGGTGTAGCTGCAGGCATGAATGATTGGGTCTTCCAGGGCGTTGACACCGCCTTCTTTGACAGCTTGATGAAGGGGACAAGTGGCCAGATTGGTGATGGAGGCGGGGATGCCGACTGGGGCCCAACTTGGCAGGGCGATCTAAGTGGATCCTAAACTTGGAAGACATAGGGTTTTCTATATACTGCTCGCAATGGTTCAAACCCTGACGAGGATCGGAAGAAAATGACAGAATGTGTTGTGCCTAGGTCACGGACAAGAATGTAGGCGGTGGAGAGAAGAGCGGCATTCAATATCTGGCCTGAACAGAAGAATGAGATGGAGCTGTACACGTATCCATCGTCTTCCGGATAGTTTCAAAGCCGCTGCGTCTTCTGCACTCTATAGCTAGATTGTTATAGGCGTCCCCGCCAAGGATTACAACCAGAGCTTGGATAAGACAGAAATCATTGCATTCGGGAACTGGCCCTGGATCGATTTTACTACGCCAGTTGCCTCGATATGCAGACTTTCCAAGGCCAACGAGACATCACTAACTTTTTTGCTTTCTGGCTTTCGTCGAGTACAGCTTGCAGTGCAGCTGCTACTCGAATGGCGAATGTCTACGCTCTATGTCCAAGGAGTCCTTTCCCCTGTCAGCCCTCCTTCTATCAGGTAGTCAACCGACTCAGCACTTTTTTATCCAGACCTCGGAGCTCGACTGAATTCTTGCATTAGTTTCCGTTTGCTTAATTGTAGTGGGGAAGCTTACATATACGCAGCTCGCATAGCCCACCCACCATCACGCCTCTCAGCGACTCCCCCGAGGTTCGGCGGAGCAAAAAAGATAGCTTGCAGCTCCTCCGCGTCATGACACAGGCCCATGCGCCCGACTTCTCACCCGAGAAACCCCTTGCTTTCTAATGGGTAAGATCTTTCGAGTTAAAATACTTCTTAAGGTCCGCACCTGGATTCTTTTAATCAACCCCTGAAACCTCTTTCCTAAGAGTTGAGAATCTGAGGCAGTATCGTAAAAGAAGAGAAAGAACCCCAACAGTCGATAAAGCTTCTACGTCAGTGCAACCAATTCGCTAGATTTTATCTTTCTCAACGACAGGACAGCATACCAAGAGGGTGATGGCGAGTCCCGATTTCGAGACCGAAAAGGGAGCGCATAACGATGACCTCTCCCAAGATTTGAAACCACTGGACACCGAGAAAGCAGAGGAAAATGCCAGACCAGTCGAGCCACTAGATGCGCCCACGAGCGAGTACCCCCATGGAACGCGCCTCGCCATTATTGTACTCTCTCTCATGCTCAGCACCTTCTTGATAGCCCTCGACAACGTAAGCGCTTGCTTCCCTCTCCAAAGATAATGACGGCTGACCCTCCCTCTCCTCAAAAGACTATTATCGCCACCGCAATCCCCAAAATCACAGACGAGTTTCACGGCCTCGACAAGGTAGCATGGTATGGCTCCGCCTACTTTATGACCTTCGGCGCTTTCCAATCAACCTGGGGCAAATTCTTCAAATACTTCCCTCTTAAAACCTACTTCATCGCCGCCATGGTCATCTTCGAAATCGGCAGCCTGATCTGCGCCGTGGCCCAGAACCCCACAACCCTAATCGTCGGGCGCGCCATCGCAGGCTTCGGCGGCGCGGGCATTGCCACTGGCGCGTTCACGATTATCGGGTTTGCGGCCGAGCCGCAGAAGCGGCCGCAGTTGATCGGCTACACGGGCGCGACATATGGGATTGCTGCTGTGCTGGGCCCGCTGCTTGGTGGCGCGTTCTCGGATAAGGTTAGCTGGCGGTGGTGCTTCTATATCAATTTGCCGATTGGGGGGTTGGCAGCCTTGATGGTGCTGCTCTTCTTTCATACCCCGAAGGACGCGAAGCCGGCGGAAGCTAGTTGGAGGGAGAAGCTGCTGCAGATGGACCTCATCGGCGCGGCGCTCGTTATGGGCTTGATAGTCTCATACATCCTGGCGCTCGAGTATGGTGGGCAGACGAAGCCTTGGAAGAGCAGCGTTGTAATCGGTCTGCTGGTTGGCTCCTTCGCGCTCACCGTTACCTGCGTCGTTTGGGAGATCTTTCAGGGCGAGCGTGCCATGATAGTACCACGCTTGGTACGTTATCCTTTAGTGCTCTCTTGAAAGCAGAATCCGGCTAATTTTGTTCCCCCGTAATTCAGTTCAAACAACGCTCGGTGTGGGTCAGCTGCATCTTCCAATTCTTCTTTGCCGGCTCCTACTTCACCATCCTCTACTACCTCCCGATTTACTTCCAAAGCGTCTACAACGTCAGCCCTATCGGGTCAGGCGTGCGCAACCTCCCCCTCATCATCACGCTCACCATAGCGGCCACTCTCCAAGGCGTCGCGCTATCCAAAGCCGGCTACGCCACTCCATTCATGGTCGTGGGCGCTGCAATCGGAACGATCAGCTCCGGCCTTTTCTACACGCTCGACGTCGACACCTCTGCTGGCAAATGGATCGGCTTCCAGATCCTGTGCGGCTTTGCCGCAGGGGGAACGTTCCAAACCGCCATCGCCGTCGTACAGGTCAACGCGAAACCTGAGGATATGTCGTCTGCCACGGCTATAATTTTCTGTGAGTATCTCTCTCTTTCACGACCTCCCCCTTAAAGAACGATCAATAACCAGTGTGCTCAGTCTTCCAAATGATCGGCGGCTCGTTCTGCCTCTCAGCAGCGCAGTCGGCATTCAACAACAGAATGATCTCCACCCTAGCCTCCACGGCTCCTGGAGTGAATCCCGCGATAGTCCTCGCGACCGGCGCCACGCAGATTCGCTCGGCGTTCACGGCGGCTCAGGTGCCGGATATTGTCGCGGCGTACATGGCGGGCCTCAAGGTCGTCTTCGCGATTACGGTCGGGACGTTTGGATTCGCTTGCCTGATCGGCTTTTTCGGAAGCTGGAAAAGGCTCCATGCCGAGGA
Source organism: Mytilinidion resinicola (assembly GCF_010093595.1). NCBI lineage: Eukaryota > Fungi > Ascomycota > Dothideomycetes > Mytilinidiales > Mytilinidiaceae > Mytilinidion > Mytilinidion resinicola. Next base: position 2,758,177 of record NW_022985439.1, read on the forward strand.
TTTGAAGAAGGCTAGCGGTGCCGCCTAAGACACCTAGCGCAAACCAGAGATTAACATTGTTGGTCTTTCCAAGAGGGGGAATTGGTGAAAAACGGCACCGCGAAGAGCTCGAATCAGAGAGAGTGCAGTTGTATAATGTGAGAGTGTGTTTTCGGCGACTTTGATGCCGCAGCCGTAGGATCCGTCCTTTGTATTCCTTTTGTCCTTTTCTCATAGTATTCGTGCCTAGAATTTGGCTCATTTGAAGCCGAAGTTTATTCTTTTATTGCGTATAGAGCCTGGAAATCCGCCATTCGAGAAGCAAGTGCGCCGTAAGCTGGACACAACTAAAGCTAGATAGCATTGAAGTTAGTAATGTCTGTTTAGCCGGGAAAGGTTGCGTATTGAAGCAGCCGGTGCGGTAAGAATGACCCTGAGCTAAGTCGCCTGCAAAAAGTAAGCTCCAGTAAGTACTGTCTTCATTTCACAATATGCCATCTCGTCTTAGCAGTTATCGACCATCCCTCTACCAAAGCCAAAGCTTCTCGTTGTAGACTAGCTACAAGACCCTCAGACACTACACGGCAAACGAAGACCCCGGAATATTTCCGCTATCTTACGAACTCGCTTACGAATCTGTCTCAGTAGCGATGAATCCTCTTTCTTGGTGGTGATTGCTTTATATGTTGTTTACTGATTGCAATCTTAAGCCTCGGATCAATGATGACAAATAAAGGCCGAATCGCTGTGCGAGGTCGCGGAGGAACAAGGGAGGACACGACTGAAGATAAAGGAGTTGCGAGTGAACTTCGCGAAGCTCCGTAAGCTTAATTGACAGTCGAAAGACCAACACTTCAAGCGAAGCACTTTCATGCCATCAATCAGGTTGTTACCGCATATGAAATCAAACAACTCCCTGTATCGAAATCCTGTCGTTTAGAATGTCCAACATCAAGAACGTCGTCATCATTGGTGTAGGTATTTTCCTCTTAGATTGTAGTGACCATAGACTAAAAAACACCTTAATCCAGGCTTCTGGAAATCTAGGTCCAACAGTGCTAAATCAGTTCGTCAACTCGCCCTTTAATGTCACCGTCTTCAGCCGGAAAGAATCCAATGCCGTCTTCCCAGAGTCGGTTAAAGTTATCAAGACCGACTTCAGCAGCGAATCGCTGTCCCAGAATCTCGCAGGCCAAGACGCCGTCATTTGCACCCTTGGCGGCGTCGAAGGTTTCCGAGACCAGGCTCGAATCATTGATGCCGCTATCGCAGCAGGTGTGAAACGTTTTATACCTAGCGAATTCGGAAGTGATACCACCAGTCCCGAAGTTTTGAACATCGTCCCGGCTTTCGGGCCAAAGGTGGAGACCATTGACTATCTGAAGAGTAAAGAAAGCGAAGCGTTTAGTTGGACGAGTGTAATCCCTGGCCTATTTTTCGACTGGGTAAGTAATGGGCGTTTCCTTGATATCAAGCCTAAGAGCTGACGAGAACTTCCTAGGGCAGCAAGTTTGGCTCAATAGGGTTTGACTTTCAGAATCGCAAGGCAGCGATCTGGGACGGCGGCGACGTCGCCTTTTCTGCTACCAACACTAGCACAGTCGGGCTTGCGCTCGTGAGAAGTCTTTCGGCTCCAAATCTCGAAGCTACTAGGAACCGGCACGTCTTTCTGGCCTCTCACACTGTCACCCAAAACGAAATGGTTACGGCGCTGGAGAAGCTCACCGGACAGTCTTGGGAAATTTCAAATGTGGACTCCGCACTTGTTATCGAGGGAAAGAGCAAAGAGTTCCGTGATGGTAACAGCAAGGCTGCTTTTCCGCTCATTCAATCTAGCATCTTTGGCAAACCTGGATTCTGTAATTTCACTGGCAAGACCTGGAATGAGAAACTGGGGCTGCCTAAAGAAGACTTTGAGGCCGATCTAAAGGACATCTTGGAAGGTAGAAAACCGGAACCATTTGGTCGACAAGTTGGTCGTTATCCTGATTGGTCTGATCCTGGCTCTAAATAGTTAGTCCCGCACAAGATTCTCTAGTATCCAATTGATCGATTCGGAGCTCAGTGTCGTAGAAGGCTGTGGGTTGCAATTCAAGTTCGTGATAGTGTTCCGGAGATTCAAATATTTTGAGAAGCGTCTCAGGGGTACGTACGACAAAAGTCACAGGTATTTAATGGAGCTTCAGAAATACTTTGGGATTGACGATAAGACTAGGTATCAATTCGAGGTAGTTTCTGTGACATCATGATGATACATCTGAAAGATGAGATGTGCTATTCAGTCGCTTTACATCTGTCGATTTCTGATTATTTTAAGCAGACATCGGAGCGGTTCCTCAGAAGTCGGGAATGCTTTTCCCAATATTCAAAGTTATTTTTAAAACCGCAAGACCTACGACTATTTACTCCGCTGCTGAGTTTTCTGAATCGCACCTTGTGAGTCTTTCGACGAGGAAAGACACTTTTCAAGTCATGAAAAATCTCGTCCGATTTACGAGAGGCTGGAATTCGGACTTCTATTCTATTTACTTCTGCGTCGCTAATATAAAAGGAATCTCGTCTTCCTCTAAGCTAGACCAAATATCTTTCTCCTTATGCTCCCAACCAAGTTGCGACAACCTAATCGCGCGATTCCTGGCGTTACCGCCGAGAACAATCGGGGTTCTAGGACCATAGACATCCCCGAAGTCAGACTCGACAAATGCTTTAGGCTCAGGACTCGGAATCCTGCCCAATTTATAGAGCACCCGGCTAACGTGCTCCGCCGCTTCACGCCATGAAAACTCTTGTCCACCAGTAAAGAAATAGGGATTCTCCAGCAGAGCCGATGAGGCTGTAGTCTCTATATATGAAAGCAGCGTCGTATATGCGCGTCCAAGATCAGCGACATGGGTCGCGTTCCACACGTTACGACCCTCGCCCACATAACCCGAAAAGCCGTGCTTCAGCGCAAAGCGCACCAGCTGTGGCAAGGCAACTGAGAGGCGGTTGTGGGCAGGGTTGAATCCATGGACCGCCGGCGGAATGATGATAGCAATCTGAGCTTTGTCGCCAAAGTCGCGTGCTGCCAGGACGATGGCTAGGTCGACGTGGCGATGCGGCGCCGTGGGTGGCAAGGCGTCTATGTCTGCTGGCACGTCGTCGCGGTAGACTTTGTCGCTTTTGTACGCCCCCTTTGCTTCATCGGTGAGTAGAAGCGTCCCGCTGGTGTGTATGTAGATGCTCGGCTGGCGTGCGAGAACGCGCTGTCGTATGCCAGCTAACACTGCTTTCACGCTCGGTAGGTGATCGCAGGAGGCCGTGTTGATGGCTACATCGTGTTGCGCGGCTTGCTCTGTTATCAACTCGGTGTCGTCGAGAGTGCCGAGGACGGTTTTGATACCCGCTTTCTCGAATGCGGCAGCCTGCTCTGCTTTTCGGATAAGAGCTGTCACTGGGTGTTTGGCAGCAAGGAGTAGATCGATGATGTGTTGTCCAATGTAGCCTGCGCCGAGGAGAAAGACAGACTTAGGAGCTGCCATAGCAATGCAAGCTCGGGATCAACGGAGTCTTCGATTCGAGAATGGGAATTGGAGCATAAAGTGGTAAACGATGATTGGAAAGGGATACTAGAAACTAGAATCTGGACATGAGGACTGGAAATGCGGTTGGAAGGAAGCGCTGATGACTTGTATCTCGGTTCGGCGACTGCTTTGAAATCATGATGCTTGACAGGCGGGTGTGCCCCCCAAAACACCAATCCACGAATATTGCCGATTTTCCCGGATTATTGACAATCGAGAACTAAATTGACCAACTAACTAGACATCGGTTATTGCTTGAATGTTAGTCTAATTAGCTCAGTTATTGAACAGGGTGGTGGCATAGATCCCCAATCGCCACGGGAGGGTGTATGAGCCAAGAATTGCGAATTTTTGGCTGCTAATTAGGAGGAAATTTTAGCCCATAAGAATTACACAATCTCTACACTACCTGCATTACATGCAACGACCTCCTGAACATCTTCTACATAAATAAATATACGATGCATTAGAAGAGAAGTATAAGGTCGGAAAAGAATGCTGTTAACTCGTAGTTTCTCGGCTCGAAAGCTTCTTAGAAATCAACACTGATCTTTTTTACGCGAAATGACCTCTATAGCTCCTCCTGCCCGGTAATTCAGCAGGGGATTGTCCTATCACATCTAGTTACTCTACCCCGGCCTTGACATTCTTTACAACACTTCAACTCTTGTTTATCCTCGAAAGCGAGCACCTCCTCGCAGGCGATGATACTCCTCTCGCGAACGAGTTTCCAGCCAATGTCGTGTTTCTGTAGAGCAGAATGACACTGTGATTCGCAGGCCTCTTGGTGACGAAGTACTGTGTCAATATCGAACCTCCAGACATTTAAGTTGAATGCTCTGGCAACGTAGAAAATTGTGTCTTCTGACCAAACAGTATGTCTCGTCGGCATTAAGTCGTAAGGCAACCAGACAGTGGGTCTTCCGTTTATGTATATCCAATCGTCCCTCATTGTTACACGCCGATACGTCTTACGCTGAGGCATTAATATGATTATTTGAGTGGTTTCTTCTGATGTCTCCAAAGTGGTACCGCCGGGGCCGAACGCTAGCTTCTCATGGTATGGAAGGTTGTAGCATGGTAGAGAAAGGATTGATGCTTTCTGCTCGCTTTCTTCAAGCCTGTAAACAAACACATCCCTGGACGACGAGTATGCCAGCAGTATGCTGTCTTCTGCCGCCGAGTAGTGCACAGCCACATGATCGCATTTCGTATCATGATAGACGACCTCGTGCTTTAGGGGCAAGCCATGCTCATCAAGCTGCCATACCTGCACTATGCCTAGGGTCGGCCGCCCTGCGATATTCATAACAGTGTCGAAATTCGTAGCGATCCACACTTTACCACTTTCTTCACTTGCGCTCATATCGATGAATCCCTCTCCGGCATGATATGTGAAATCTTTGGTCAAACTAACCTTGCTCATCAGCTGAAGGGGGTCAGCATCGAAATTCCATATTTCGATTGAGCAGTGCTTGAGCAATGCTAGACGGACTTTCTCCTCGCAGCCGTCTGAAAATGAAGTTACCGACACGTCCAAAACGCCTTCGGCCCGGATCCTTCGCAATAGCTTCGGCACACAGTGTACGGCAGAGCGGTCAAGTTGCCACAGTTCAACTGTTTCGCTGGATATGTTGTTTCCATTTAGAGTTGCCAGAAGAGCAGTTCCGTTTGTGACCGTTAGGTCAACCAGATGCGCTTCAAAGCGGCGGCTCCTTGATTTTTCAGCTTCTAGTCGTGCAAAAGTCCCCAAGTATGAGCGAACATTCTATATTTTGACTGGAGTGCTATGGTCACGCGGGCCTTAGGACCATAAAAGGGTTCTTCCATTTCCAGATATTAGACCCAGGCGAACAGGGCTGAAGATGAACTGAGTGTTGATGGAACATAACAAAATGAGCGAAGTCAAACTGACATCCCAAAGCTCTACACGCCCCTCACTGAGGGCCAAGGCAAGTAGCAAAATGCCGTCGAAAACACCAAGGGCTAAGGAGCATATCCCTGTCGGCTGGTCCACGCTTCTGGAGGTCTCGAATGACGGCAATTTGAGCGGCGCTTTCGATCGATCGCTGCGATCCCATAACTCCACCCGAGTTTTCCAAGTCCTTACAAGCGTGTTTTCATCAGGAGATAATGTTACATTCACAGGTTCGGAGTAGCGCCATGGATGTCGATCTAAGTTCCTGTCATGATATAGAAGATTGAAAGTCTGTTCAAGCCTTTCTGGATGTATTTTCCAGATACATATGTCTCTAGTTTTCATAATCGCGAGGAGATCATCATTCGCTGGGGCAAATTGTATATCCACCACCCTTTCAGGATGATCGCCAGTGGATGAGGGCGTCAAGAACTTTGTCGAGTTGACCCCCAGCTGATACAATAGCACACGTTTTCCGACCCCAACTGCGAGCATTTTACCGTCAGACGAAGACGTTGTGATGCCTAAGGGATTGGAACCAGGTGTGTTGCAGCCCTCGTGGTACTGGTCAAAATACTTCAAGGTAGTATCAAGTTGATATTCTAAGTGCTGCTCATACTGGAGAATCTGCGGACTTGCGGTTTTCCTCATCTGCAGTATCCGATAAGCTCCTCCCGCAATAGTGAGAATATTGCCATCAATTGAGAAATTGGCATATACACATCTTTGATCGTCGAATGGACATATTTCTTGGATCAGAGACAGCGAGTAAAGATTGAAACGCCACAGGCAGATTATGTTGTGTATTGCATGCGTCACCAGCAAGGTGCCATCTGGTGAGCAAGCCAACAAATCTTGATTCTCAAGAGTTTGGAACAAATCGCCGTTCCACAACACATCTGGCTCGGGATATTACAATATCCAGGTGGGCAACAGGCTGCAGAACTGTTGTCGTACCAACCTTGATTTCGGAGCTCGAAGAAGAGCAGATATGGAAGCCTGTCGAGGCGCCAAATCGATGAGAGTTTCGTTTGCCAATACGAATTTCGCGGCATCAGAAATGAACGCATAGAATCGGACATGCTTGGGCTGTGGTTTTATTAACGACGTGAAATGATTTAAATGAACTGCTTCAACCTACCTCAACACGAGAGCGAATTTGGGAAATACCCCAAGATCCCTCCCAAACAGCAGACAGAAGCCCGAGGCATTCTAGCCAATGTAGAAGAGACCCTTGAAGAAAATTGTGAACAATATCAGTCTCGTGCAAAGCAAGACCGCTATCGCATAAGTGACCAATCCAGTCTCGACAGCAATATTGGATGTGGCTGGGCAGTGTTTCGTCGAGACACCGTTCCCTTGATTCTGGTGACAGCGGCCCGAGTGGCAGCCCTTTTCGCTGCTTGCAATGAAAATGGGTTTTCATCAGCGTGAGCATTCGTTCAAGTATATACTGATGGCCTTGTTCCTTGGCAATGCCAGTGGAGGCTTTTGAGAAAGGCTCTCTGCCGATGAAGCAGTGACCATGAGGCCCTGTCGAAATTTGTGATGGCTTTAAAGAGCGAAGAATATGCGAAGAATCCAATCGTCGTGTTTCGATGTAGGTAGTCGGCCGCCACGAAAGCAAGGATAGCAAGAATGAGAGTCGTGCGCCAGTCGCAACCAGAATATTGGGAGTACCAGATTATGAATATGACTAGTAGTGTAATGATTTGGGAGCACCAGCGCCGTAAAAAGGGGCTTACTGCCAACATCAAATCTAGGGCCCAAAGCAGCATCTCCCGCGGCATGAGACTGTTCGAAAAACGGGAAGCACTAAGACCGAGAAGATGTTCTTTGAGTGAGAAGTGAACCAGCCTGTAAACACCAGCGTTGTGGTCTAAAGCAAGAAGATTTCCACATTGTCCTAGCCAAATGTCTATTTTGTCATCTGGTATATCGGCAAACGCTGCGATTTCGTTTGCTGATAAAGGTCGATGAGCTGAGCCAACACAGCGCAGGATCCTGGCAACCTGAGACCGGCTTCCTTGAGGTATACTTCCGAGGATGCGGTGGTAGATTGGGTCTAGTCCTTGCGGTAAGAAAGATTGAACAATATTTCGGTCCTTCAGGATACTGTCCATCAGATGTGGGGTGCCCTTTAGCACTGATATGGTCAATGACAACCAAAGGTACCTGCCTTCCGCGTGGGATACGAGAATGTGTACCAGCTTTTCTTGGTTCGATTGGCTAATGGATAAACAATTTCGTAAATAGCTTCTTGCAAAGAGCTCAAGTTTCTTTTCTCGTTTTGTATTAGGTTGATCCAAGTCAATCTTCCGGGCGCATTCTACGGACTGACGGAGCCCCCGACTGACGATAATGGTACCAATCTTCTGGACCTAAGCTTTCGTCACTGTCGAGTATAGATGCTGCAGCTTTATTTGAAGGAAATTGATCGATGCATCTTCGCATTCATCAGGCCCATCAAGCACGAGATACACCTGCCACTTGACGCGACCAAGCATCTTCACAACTAGCCCCCACATCGCTTCTTGGTTGTCATTGCTAAACAAGTCGTCTTTCCGTGCTTCGTGGTCTCTGAAAGCGGGAGGAACGTCCTCATAGAGGGATCCATCGGCCTCGGGAAGCTGCGCTAGGAGGCTTCGGACGACGAAAACACTAACAGTGCGTTCGATGTTGGCATAACTGCAGAAGAATGTAAGGACTAAAGGTCTGGGCAGTCCAATCAATGGCTGGCGAAGATGTTGACCTTTCAGATACTCTGTCAAATGTATAGAAAGAAACGTCTCGCCCTTGCCAGGACCTCCGCGGATCCAAAGAATCTTGTCGCTTTGGCGTCTCCATTCCCTGAAATCATCATCTTCTTCAATCCACCGGCAAGTACCGTTCAACACGTTACCCCGATCTGTAATGATGTTTTGATAGCCATGATTCGAATAAGGGTTTGTTTTGGAAAGAGCTTTACGACATCGCTCTTGATCAGTTTCCGCAGACTGGCCTATCCGTTGTCTGTCAGTCACAAGATGGCCCGATAATATTACCGAGGGAATGGACGAGGAAGACTACCTGTTGGGCCGAAGTTGACCTGATTCTTTATAACATCTCTTCCTACGGGAGCGTTGACCTGGAGAGCGCTGCCCGCAGCCCGGTTATTCGAGACTTGATTTTCGGACAGGTTGATCCATCTTTTCCAAGCAAGAATTCGAGCGTACTAATTGAACAAAGCTGCAAGTCGTTATAGGAACTGATGATAGGGAAGAGTGCAACTGCGCGCTGTTTGCGCCGATACGTTTGTTGTCTGTTGCTGAGAAAAACGAAGACGGGCTTGGCTACAAGCGTATAATTGGCTAGATGGACGATTCTCAGCCGCAAAATGCAAGGTCTATTCGCCAAAAGTATGCCAAGTACCGCGCTGCCTATATGAGAAAAGAAATACACAGTAAAAGGCAGATTCGCGGTTCGATCGGGGATTGGACAATTCTGATTGGTCTGCGAGTTGGGATACGAGCCTGAAATCGAGCCTGCATTTCTCAGCCGAAGAGTCGCGTTCGTAGTTATAATCAGACACTTAGGCAGCAAAGGCGAAACATGTACAGCCTCGTGTTCGTTTCAGCCAAGGCACAATGTTGGAGGCAATATCATTGCCTATGTTATTGGTGACGATTCGAAATCGCACGCATGCACTACGCCACAGTGACCCAGAGACTGTGGTGTGGCCGCTGAGTCTTCTCGAAATATTTGTCATCATGGTATTATACGTGAATTCCTTTGTTTCAAAAGACAAGCTAACTATTCGTGGTAGGCTGAGATCTTTGCCACCGTAGCTGCCGCATCAGGAGTCCTTGAGCAGAGCATCAAATTGATTAGGGGCATTTGAGATGCTCGAAAAGAAAGCAAAAGCCACTTCGAAGACATTTCAGCATCCCTTGCTAGCCTCGAGATGACGAACGGAGACCTGAAAGTAGACCTGGAACTAATCGGAAAGATTGACACCTTGAAGACAGACCATGTGGGTAAATGTGCAGACAGCATCAAAAAGAGAAGCTAGGAGCTCCGTAAGCTCATCGACGACACCTCTTCAAAAGGAGGGGTTTGGCATAAATTTGTGTTTGGGAAAAGTGAAAGAAAAGAGTTTGACAAGACGATGAATGAGCTTCGTAACGCGGAGCAGTACTTGAACGGCGCACTGCTCGCAGTCAATGTTGGACTCTCAGCAGTGTGAGGAGTAAGCCGACGAAGCGAGTTAGAGGGGTATAGCTCGCAATCTATTCCTAATCGACCACTTAGCACTGTTTATTAGAGAGGGATTATGACCGGCCTGAACCATTTATATACTGCGCACAGACCTCTATTCACCCTGTGCCTAGAAAAGGGGTACCTGTAGGGGCCGTGGGGGGATTAAAACAACGCGTGAAAAGCCACAGAACGCGTCCTAAAACGCGCATGCGGGGTCAATTCACTGGATTACAACCCGATCAATCCAGGTTGGACCTTGGCCTGGTCCTTGATTGGATTGTCCAGGTCCACTAACATGGTCGATTGCAACGGATCGCTCACGTTGGTTTAGTTACGGTCGGCTTACTCCTCACGCTGGCTCTCAGTGGATATTCACAAAAATAGAATCGTAGATAAACCTCTCGTTGTCAAGACGAACGCCGAGGTACAGAAAATCATGGGAAAAGAACGCGAACTGAACATCGCCAATTTAGTAAAAGACAAAATCCCCGAGGGTATGTCGTAACCTCGTCATTGCGCTGCAAGGCTAACAAAAGCTAGACAACGGGAAGGTCATTCTGACCCAGGAAGATCTCGACAAGTTGGCGGGAGCTACGAGTGGCCAAAAGATAACCACACGGAACAATACTACGAGTCACCAAGCACTCCAATTCAATGGGCCAATCGGAACCGATCTGTGGAAAGACCTAGATCAGCTTGACATCCATGACAATACGGCAGAAACCCAATCTCGACAATTCAACTACACCCAGACAATGGACGTATATCACGATCAGATGGCCAGGGCTCCAAAGCTTTTGGACTATAGTCTCCTCGCACTTCTCGTAGCTGCTGTTGCTGCACTATACATCCTCTACGGCGGCAAGTAACCAAAGCCTAGACAGCTCCCAGCAGGGTCATTTGCGTAGAAGGTTGGGAAGTGGGTAGTGTCGCAGAGTGGACAGTTGGTCGACAGTTGGTGGGCGCCGGTCTCTTTTCCATGGACTATTTCCAATCAGGCATTGGACTCCAGGGTGTATTTCATGATCGCTTAGGTTCCGCACGGGGACAAGTCTTAAGCAAACTTTGTACGCTGCAGCGAACACCGTAAGGTGTTGGGACTGCTCTGGGAATATGTCAGCCTTGTTGCACAATTAGAATTTCCTACCCGTACAGTCTTTAAGCCGTAATCCCAAACGGAGATCGCACAACCCTGATCCCTGATCAAATATTGTCCGGCGTTCAAACATGGTGATGATGAAATCTTCCTGCGAGTTTTCCGCGTCCAAAGGGCTAGATGGCACTCCTAAGAGAATACACTGCTCAAAGTCTTGGCCTCGCATTTGTCCATGCTGACGAATTCCTCGTAAACAGAGCCTCAAGCCTCAAGCACCGTCTTTCCGCTGCAAGTACCAGGGCCCTTGTCCTCCGTCGCAGGGATCCAACACGCACGATTTCGTACGTAATCTATGCAACCCTCGGCTAGACCTCACCTCTCCATGACACAACCCTGTGTCAGCAGAGTCTCGGGCTTGGTACCAGCCTCGTGCTTTGACTACCTCCCCTCGCTCGAGCTGTAAAAACTTTAACTTCTGGAGTCGACTCCACTATCCGTGTCAGCTGCATTGGCGGATGTGGGGAAGCATCCCGCCAACGGCCACGCTGTTCCACATGCGGTGTGTGATAATTCGACGGCAGCGAGAAACTTCACGAGAAGTGTATCACCAAGACCTTACCAAGCGAACTGTCTCCACGCATGCAATATGGATGCATGTCGCCTCGGTGGAGCGAGCAAGGCCGAGGAATTGGGACCTTCCTGAGATTTGGAATCATTGTGCCGGTTCCAGGGGTGTTGGGGCACTATAAGGGAGAGAGAGAGCTGCATTAAATATTCTTCAAGCCAGCAGATCCCTCGGACGCAAGATAGAGAAGAAAGGAACTACTCCCACGAGCATATCCAACTTCCTCAAGAATGAAATTCGGAGCTCTCTCTTTCCTGGCCGCCCTCGGGCTTGCTACGGGTGTGTGCGCGAACAGTAAGTTGACGACACTCGGAAGTCCCGTCTTACATACAGTCTCTGATCTTCCGATAGCCGTGGTCTCATGGGAGCGTTTGAACAAGAATGATTCCGTATGACTCTCACCTCCTACAGTGCCTCGTCATTGATCCATGTACACTGTTCTGCCACTGCTTGTGGTGCTTCAACATATTCATAGAAGCCGGAAGCAACACACAACACAGCTAAGTGTGTACTCCTATCAGCCACTGCCTGAGGTGGCCCGGCAAGCTTATTGAAGGTTCTGATGAAGAAAGTTCGGACCTTAAAAAATGCCTTAAGGAGCTTTAAGCAGCGGCATACAAGTGTACATGGATCTGTGACGAGTTATTGAGCCTTCTCGAACAGCTCTCACACCCACCCCAGGTTCTCGTGGTCCTCGATCTCCAAGTCGGTCTCTACACAGTCGCCCGCGACATGGACCCGACCGTCTTCCGCGACAACATCATCGCGCACGCCTCTATCGGCAAATTGTTCGACCTGCCCGTCGTCATGACCACGTCCGCTCAGACGGGTAGTTGAGCTCCCGAATCCTGTGTTCCCTACGTCTACTAATTAACAACCTCTAGGCCCCAACGGCCCCCTCCCCAAAGAAATCCTCGAAATGTACCCCAATGCCCCCCTCATCAAGCGTCAAGGCGAAGTCGACGCCTGGGACAACGCCGACTTCCGCGCCGCCATCAAAGCCACCGGCAAGTCCCAAATCATCATTGCCGGCATCACGACGGACGTCTGCACGGCGTTCCTCGCTTTGTCTCTCCGCGCCGAGGGCTACAGCGTGTGGGCGAACGCTGAAGCATCCGGGACGACGAGTACGCTGATACGGGATATCTCCAATGACCGGATGGCGAGGGTGGGCGTGCAGATCGTTAGTTTGTTTGCGATTGTTTGTGATTTGATGAGGGATTGGAGGGCAACGCCTGGTTCGGCAGAGGTGATTCCGTTTTTGGATCGGTATTTCCCGGTTTATGGGTATTTGGCTAGGGGGCACGGGGCGGCGATTGAGAATGGGACGTTGATTCCTGGGGAGGCGGGGTTGATTTAGGGCGTCGTCGATGGAGAGGGGCCGGACAGGTAGTTAAGGGAGAGGGAAATGGAGGGTAAGAAGGGTTTGGAATGTAAAGCTTGGAGACGATGGGTTTGCAGTGGTGGAAAATCAGAGTCTTTGAAGATGAGAACAAAAGCATACGCAGTAGATCTTGCCATTGGCTCCATTGAGCCAGATAAGAAACGAGATATAGATTCGGATCATGACATACCGTGCACATTGAGAGATTTGACATCTCATGTAAACACCACTCAATCTCCCTTATAATATCTTCATGGCCCCACATTAACCGCCTTTCCCCCAAGCCAAAGCATCCGAAAACACACCGAATTCCCCGCCCACCACGCCACACTCCTCAGATAACCCGCCTTATGACTGCTTATCCCCAAATACAGTCCCGCATACACCACCCTCACAACCGTGTAAGCCACAGCACTCGTATTAATTACATCGAACGGCACCCCCGCCTGATGTGCCTACAGCAAACTCCCCACAAACATAGGGAAGTTCTCGGCCGCGTTCGCGTGCGCGCCCTCGTTGCGCTTTAACATGTTCAATTGCTCCTGGGTGATTTTGCCGGACGCGACGGCTCGCTCGCCGTATTTGAAGACGTCTTCGCGCGGGGAGACATTGTGGTCGAGTTTGTAGGCGTTCTTGAGACCGCGCGAGGAGAGCGCCGCGTAGGCGAAGATGAAGTTTAGGATGATATAGTGGGCCGTGTAGGAGGAGATGGGGGTGGTTGGGGACGCGGCGCGCAGGCCGAAGCTCGTGAGGAGGGAGGACCTGGGAGGAGGGGTGTTAGATGGGGATGGTGTGGAGCGATCGAAGATAACTTACATATTGAATGAGCTTCAATGGCCTTTCTGGGTAACGAAGAGAATACGGGGTTTGAAGAAGTTGGGTATCTCGGTGGGTATTGTCGTCAAGTCAAGGAGGTGGTGATGTGGAATAGAGAGGTGTCCAGGGACCCGATGTCATAGCTGCGGCGGGTTTAATGATTCTAACTTAGTCTGGTCAATTCCTCGATGGTAGGAGTCTTCTAGCTCTACTCCGTATTTGATTTGGCGTTGCAGTTGGTGTCGTGAAGCTCGGAGGGTGGCCGAGGCTGGAGGTGGATTCTGTGGCTCGGCTGGCTCCCTGCGCCACACCGTAGATCCCTGCACTACCTAGGTACCTACAAAGTCCACGTAACTTGCACTTCCGACAAACTACCATCTCTTGCTTCATCAATCAAACACAAAGCCGAGTAAAAGCACGTGAACCACTGCTTGAAGGGCCATCGTAACGTGTCCATAATCCCGTTTGCTTTTAAGTCTTGATTCCGACAGAGCTGGGGGTGTAGCCTGACATCTGAATTAGTGTCATTGGATATCAATTCTTTCAACCAAGCAGTCACCATCAGGAGTTTATAAGTACCGTAATCAAAGGTAGCTCTCCCTGTCTGGCCACAATCATATCGGATCGCAGTTATGTCAAACCCTATTCCAACAGCGAGTGCTAGTCGGAGACGTCCTAGGCAGTCCCGGCCGGAGGATATGGACGAGCTCGTTGCAGGCACAAACGATCTTCTCTCACAGTTTCCTACGGCATCGTTCTCACGAAGAGCTGCCCGAGTTAATAGAACCCGAAATGCAAGATTCTCCATGGACTCTAGAGGACCATTTCGATTCCTCCATCTCCCTGTCGACATTCGCATCATGATCTACGAGTGCATGTTGGGGCCTCAGCCAGGACTTGAACTGACCTCTATCAACTACACTACGGACTGGCCCTATATCGACTTCAAGGGCGTTGTCAAGGTTGAAGAAGATGCCATGTGCAGCTGTCCACGGCCAGACAGGAATGGGGAGCATGCATATATGAGATACACATGCCCAGGACCCGAAGTTCGTCTCTCCACCAGCAAAAGGCTCGACGTATCTGGCGCCCCGAGAGGCCCTAGCATGAGTATACGAAAGCCTACTCCCGCCGAGCTTGCTAGTAGTCGGCCTGGCACCTCGATCCTCCGAGTCAGCCGACTGATCTACAACGAGGCTTTCCAGTATCTATACAAAGGCCGTACGTTCCACGTTCTCGATGGGGCTTCAAGTGGACATGGACTGGGACGGTACCAGTGCTACGCCACCGTCGCCTGGCTGAACATGCTCTCACAGGAGGCCCGGGCTCGGGTTGAAGGGATCAAGATTCTCCTCGCCCCATACGAGCAGGATTGTGTACTAAAAGTCGGGAGGCGATCTAGCGCCGAGCTCTGCCAGTACGTTATCACAAATCTAGAGCGCTTGCAGCGAGTAGAGGTAGAGCTATACAACGTCGGACGTCCCCACATCCCTGCAGATATCGGTGGAGGCATGCGCGCTGGGCCCGCGCTGGATCTGATACAACCTTTCTGGACCGTTCTGCGCCGTGAAGAGGTACAGTTGTCAGTGTCGGTCACATCATGGGAGTTCATGGCGGGGTTCCAGCATATCAACTACAACCCAGAGAACCTGGCGCGCATTCGATCGGAAATGCTGACGCAGGTCGATGTCGATCGATTGGCGTTTCAAGTCAAGGAAAAGCGGAAGGCAAGGCGTCTTAAGGCTCAAAAGCTAGAAGAAGATGATGAGGTGGTTGAAGGAGTTCTAAGCACCATCCAATCAATCTGAACACTGAGCCGGCTCGACGACGATGAAAGCGCAGTCCGTTATTAACATTAGTGGGTCAGGATAGGACGGCTGTTCTAATAACAGTATTACATTAGACTAAATGCTGTTTGGATATGTTGGGAGAATTGAGGTGGTAATTCGGGAGAAGAGCATGGTTTCGGCTTGTTTGATTCGACATGGAAGGGCCACTCACTGAATCTTTGAAATATCCCACGGGTCCGATAGCTCCATAGTGAAACTACCACCGCTGTAGAGAGACCGCAATGAACCTTTTGTTATAATCCTACGAATGCTGGAGAAACGTGACATGAGATGATAATCCAGAATTGATCCCTAGCCAAATGCGCTAAGCCTGATTGAGACATAGAGATTGGCCGGACGTCTCTCCCGAAATTTTTGGCATTCAATGCGCTTCAACCATCAACGACAACTATGAGGAGTTCCAGTCTCGTGAGGGTAAGTTAGTCTGGTTATCATCTATACAATTCTTGCTAATAGAATGTAGGGGCCACCTACCCGGAACATCTGCATCTTTTGCGCGAATCGAGGTGGCTTTGATGGCATCATCCCATCAATTCGCCGCTCAACCGTAGCTCAACAGCGCAACCTTCATTACTCTAATAACGCGCCCCAGTCGGCCTCTGCTACACGAGTACGACATGATGATCATCAGCAACCTCCGGCTGCCTCGAGCGATGGATGGGGCCAATCGTTCGGCGCGGCTGTAACACGCTTACCCAGACTGACTGCGGAGGAGCAGAGGATAAGGGACAATCTACAGAAGCAACGTCAGGGACAGGCGGTACAGCAGGCTGCTCTTGCAGCCAGGGGCGCACCAGCTCCGCAACGGCAGGAAAGAGGCGGGCTTGGACTGAGTACTCCTCTAGGCGGACTGACACGGGAAGAGCAGAGGATCAGGGATAACCTCCAGAGGCAGCGGGCACAGAATGCATCAAGGACACCGCAGAATACAAACAGTTCGCAAGGACACGATAGAAGGGGATTCGGACTGATCAGCCCCGCTCGAAGAGATCCAGTTAAACCGCCATCGAGGCCCCCGGGCGGACGATTGACTGTCCGCCGAATTGACTCAACCCACTCTCATGGCCCTCCCACGCCAGAAGCATTCCCGATGGATCCAGAAGGAGCGTTTAATTGGACACATTTGAGAAAGAGGGGCGAAAGTGGTCAGGCTTCTGGCAGTCGAGATGGATCACAAGCTTCAAATTTCAGGAGAAGCGAGTCTACGGCTCCTAGCAGAGGCTTGGGAGACTTCCTAAAGAGTATGGAAAAGAACCCTCAGCGCAGCGAGCCGCGACGGCAGAGAGATGATAGCGAACTGGAACGGTTGCTAGGGGGGTTCACGCAGGCGAATAACCAGCCGGACAAACCACAATCAAGACCGTATGTGCCCTTGGCAAGGGAATCCATAGGAGGTTTCAAATGCTTCAGATGTGGGGAGCCAGGACATAGAGGAAGTGACTGCCCCACCGTACAGCAGTTTGTACCCGTGTCACGTTTGAAGGATGTTGGCCAAAATGCACCACTCCAAGAAGGGCGCAACGACGGGCTATCGGGCGTCAAGGAACGAAATTCAACGGCTTCGGTAGAGGCCTCGAGCATTGTATCCGCCACTGATCATTACGATGCAGAGAAGCGAGCTGCAGCTGAAGCATGGCGGCGACGCTCTGCGCGTTTCACCCAGAAAGAGGAAGAGCCGGCATATGAGAAGGATCGTCGTAAGAAGGGAATGCGGATCGCGCGATCATCGGCCCAGGAGGACGAAATGGACGAAGGCATGGCTAGGGCAGAACGCAAACGACGAAGGAAAGAGGAGAAGAGGAGAGCTCAGTTGACAAAGACCGAGCCAACTCCAATCCAGCTTCCAGAGTACATCAGCGTGACGAATCTTGCCTCCGCACTGAAGATTCGAGTGGAAGACTTCGTCCATAAACTCGAAGAACTCGGGTTCGAGGACATCCAAAATGATCACATTCTCAACGCGGAGAACTCGGCTCTGGTGGCTATGGAATACAACTTTGAGCCCATAATACAAACCGCGGAAGAGGACATCGACTTGCATCCTGCTCCTTTACCTGAGGACGTTTCCATACTACCGGCTAGACCTCCGGTCGTTACTATCATGGGTCATGTTGATCACGGCAAGACTACTATCCTGGACTTCTTGCGAAACTCGAGTGTAGCCGCATCTGAATTCGGTGGCATCACCCAGCACATCGGCGCTTTCAGCGTACCTCTGGAATCTGGAAAGACCATCACGTTCTTAGACACGCCTGGTCACGCCGCCTTCCTATCTATGCGACAGCGCGGAGCAAATGTAACTGATATTGTCATCCTCGTCGTCGCCGCCGACGACTCCGTCAAGCCCCAGACCATCGAAGCGATCAAGCACGCCCAATCCGCCAACGTCCCCATCATCGTCGCCATCAACAAAATCGACAAAGAAGAAGCGAACCCAGACCGCGTGAAGCAAGACCTCGCCCGCCACGGCGTCGACGTCGAAGACTTCGGCGGCGAAACCCAGGTCGTCTGCGTCAGCGGCAAGACAGGCACAGGCATGCCCGAGCTCGAAGAATCCATCGTCACCCTCTCCGAGATCCTCGACCACCGCGCCGACCCCGAAGGCCCCGTGGAGGGCTGGGTCCTCGAAGGCACAACCCGCAAGTCCGGCCGCGTCGCCACCCTCCTCATCCGCCGCGGCACACTCCATGTTGGCGACATCCTCGTCGCCGGCACGACCTGGGCGCGCGTCCGCACGCTCAGGAACGAAGCCGGCGCGCACATCGACGCCGTCAGCCCCGGCATGCCCGTCGAAGTCGACGGCTGGCGCGAGCAGCCCCTCGCCGGCGACGAGGTCCTCCAGGCCCCTGACGAGCAGAAAGCGTCCGCTGTCTCTGAGTTCCGCGCAGATGCTGAGGAGCGCATCCGCCTCGCGAAGGACATGGAAGCTATCAACGAAGCCCGCCGATTTGAGACCGAGCGCGTAGAGAAAGAGAAGGCTGCCGCCGCCGCTGCCGCCGAAGCCACAGGCGAGGCCGACCCGGCCGCTGTGGAGGAGGTGGTCGCGAAAGCCTCCGGGCCCGAAATCATCCCCTTCATCGTCAAAGCCGACGTCTCGGGCTCCGTCGAGGCCGTCACCGACTCCATCGCGCCTCTCGGCAACGCGGAGGTCGCTTGCTCGATCCTGCGCTCGGGCGTGGGCCCACCGTCCGAGTTCGACGTGCAGCATGCTGCGGCTGCGAAGGGGCACATCATCAACTTCAACACGGCGATCCCGCCGCAGATTGCGGCGCTGGCGGAGGAGAAGGGGGTGAAAATTCTAGACTCGAATATTATTTATCGGCTGTCTGAGGACGTGCGGGCGCTGTTGAGCGAGCGGCTGCCGCCGAGCGTGGTCAAGCGCGTGACGGGGGAGGCGGAGGTGGCGCAGATGTTTAGCATTACGCTCGCGGGGCGGAAGAAGATGGTTATTGCCGGGAGTAAGGTGCGGAATGGGGTCATTAAGAAGGGGGCGCTTGTGAGGGTGGTTAGGGGGGAGGAGAATGTGTATGAAGGTGAGTTTGTTCTTTGTTTCTGACAAAAATGGGGGTTGGGGCGACTGCTAATGGTGATTAGGTACGCTGTCGTCGCTGAAGAACGTCAAGAAGGATGTGCTCGAGATGCCGAAGAATAGCGAGTGCGGCATTGGGTTTGAGGACTGGGAGGGGTTCGAGGTCGGGGATAAGGTGCAGTGCTATGAGGAGACGAGGGAGAAGAGGTACTTGTAATTGTATATGTTCGGCCTCCTCAACTTGTCGATAATACGTCGTTTCGTCGATGTGTATGAAGAGTCAGCTGCATATGGGACTGGTGGGTGTACGATAGATGGAAGAAAAGCCGGATATGCATGCATCGGCGCAGGAGGAGGTTAGTTGTAAGAGTTGGAACCCCCCTTTTCACATGTAAATATATAGTAGCATTGCGGGTGTAGAATAGACTGAACGATATCATTATGCTTTTCCCCTGATTCCATTAGACGCCATGTGGCACTATGAACGCCCCTAATGACCCAAACCCAAGCTAAATAACGCAACGCTCAGATAATGTACAACGGGCCTACCTGGCCCTCCCCTTCAAAACCCCACCTCTTCCCCACCAACTTATACAAGCTCCGTTCTACACGATTTCGCCCAGACAAGCACGTATCACTATCATACCCCTTTCCTCAACTTTGCGCCCGCCCACAATACTGGCGCGAGGTGTTTAGGTAGGTTCAGCCCGAAGAGGGAGGCGAACCACAGGATCGCGAGGACGGCGATGGGCGCGAGGAGAAGTTCGGTGTGGTGCAGGAAGGGGAGCGTGTTGTAGCCTAGGAATGTGATGATGAAGTAGTAGATGAAGGCGGCGAGGTAGAGGGAGTTGCCGACGAGGAGGGAGACCCAGTGGGAGCTGGCGATGAGCGGCATGAGGAGGAACTGGATCACGTAGAGGAAGACCCAGATGGGGACGAAGGCGCGGATGGAGACCTGGAGGGAGTATTGGAGTTTGCGGAGTTTAGGGGGTTGGTTTGAGGGAGAGGGGGCGTACGTCAAAGCAGTATCCAAATTCTAGCTGCTCTTCTTCCCCGGGCTGGGTGAAGAGGCCTTGTCGCCGACGCCCTGGGAGGCCGGGCACGCCGGGCCCTAGTAGTCGGCCGACGAGGAAGTAGAATGCGGTTGCTACGAGGAGGGAAAGGGCGAGGAAATGGATGAAGATGAAGACGAGGGTTATGCGGACGGTTTTGCCGAAGCCGTCGGCGTAGGCGAGGCCCCAGGCGAGGGATGTGAGGAGGAGAAAGAAGGAGAGGAGGTAGGTGAAGGAGGGGTCGGGGCGGTGCCAGGTGTTTTTGGTCTCTAAGAGGGGTGGTCAGTGGGTGGGTCGAGTTGTGGGTTTGGCTGTAGCTGCCTACGTTTCTGTATGCTCTGTCAGTAGCAGTTCGTGAAAGAGAGAAAGAGAAGCTTACGTGATAGTATATTGACCTGAAGACTTTCTTGGGAGCCCATATTAGACTTGTCATCTCCCATATTGCCATCTCGAAGTCCATCTGGGGGAACTTGAATAGTCGCTTGAAGAATCGTGGCATCCGCAGGCCCTCGCTGCGACTTGAGGGAGTAGTTCCTCCGAAGGTCGAGGGCCCGCCTCCTGGCCGCGGTAATGATATGTGTGGATTCATGCTGTGAAGGTTGGGAGGGGTCTCGGCGGTATTAGAGGAGGAGGAGGAGGAGGAGGAGGGGGAGGAGGTTGAAGCCTGGATGCTCCCAGGGCTGGGTCTGGGCGCAGTTGGAGGAGAATGAACGGGGGATCCGCGAAGTATCCGCAGGGGGAATGTATAACGTCTTGATTCGCAGCTCCAGGGCGGAGGGTGCAATCGCTGGGATGAGGTCGGGGTCGGTCTCTATAATACAGGCGCAGGCGCTGGCCGATGAGGCTGTGGTGTCTGGCAGTCTCCGCCGGCCCAAGCTTTGTCACTTCCGCGCTAGCGGCTGGCCGTCGTCTTCAATCTCGTCGTCGCCAACAATCCTCAAACACTTTCTCTCACCACTCCCACCCGCACACCTCGACCTGTGCAGACAAAGCACCCGACGCCTTGTCTTGCCCGCGTCGCTCCAGCGCCCGACACAGTCCTCGCGCGCACGACTGCTCACTTCACTGTACGTGTCGCCTGCCGGTAGCTTCATCCTCGCGCGACCACCACTGACCCTCATCCTCCACCGCAGAACCGCAACACACCTCCTCACCACCATGGCTGAGTACAATCCCGAGCGCGCATTCCTCGAAAGCCTGGCCGCAGACCCTTCTGGTGGCTACGCGACCGACAGTCCTGGCCAGCAGCAGCCCGTCACATCTGACGAGGACGAGGATTATGATCCCTCTAACCTCATGCCTTCCACAGACTACCCCTCCCATCTCCCCAAATCTGCAGCCGGCTCTGTCTCTCCAGCACCGTCAGCTTCAGTACCCGTGAGCCCGCCGGCGGACGCAGACTCCCCGACCAACCAGGCGCCCTCCGAGGCCTCTGAGCCAGTGACCCAACAGCGGATAGTGGGTGGTTTTGTCGTTGAGAGCTCAGACGATGAGGGGGATCTCCCATCAGTGAAGCCACGGGCGGCTGATGCTGCGCTCAGAGTGGGCGGGAGGGCTTCACGATCTCCACAGCGTTCTATATCTTCAACTCCGTCAAATACACTTCCGAAGACAAATGTACACATACATAGTGCCTCACAAGATCAAGGTGGCTCAGGTGCTCACTCCACTGGCCTCTCTGACCCTGCTCCTTCACTTGCTTCTGTCGTTCCTGTTGCGGCTGTTTCCGCTCATGAAAATCAAAAGTCCCCTCCAGTTGCTTCCACTCCTGTTCCGGAAGCTACACCAGCTCCTCAGGCAGCTGCGTCCTCTCAGCCACAAGCTCGTCTTCCTCTTGACCGAATTGGTATTCTTGAAGATCGCATCAAGGAAGATCCGCGTGGTGATATGGACGCGTGGTTAAGTCTAATCAGTGAATATCGCAAGCGCAACAAGTTTGACGAGGTCCGCGCAGTCTACGATCGCTTCTTCAAAGTCTTTCCTACAGCGGTAAGCTTGCTTTTTCCTTTTAATCTCAAGTTCGAAGACTCACTGATGCCCGTCATAGGCCGAAGAATGGGTCAACTACTGCAATATGGAATTGCAGAACGACGATTTCTACCGCGTCGAACAAATCTTCATGAAATCCATCCAGTCCAATCACCATCTCCAGCTTTGGTCGACCTATCTAGACTACGTTCGTCGGCGCAACGATCTTAGCTCAGACCCCGAAGGCAAAGCTCGCGCAATTGTACAGCAAGCGTTTGATTTTGTCCTTGGTAACGTAGGAATCGACAAGGACGCCGGCAATCTGTGGCAAGAATACCTCTCATTCATCAAGTCCGCCCCTGGCAGTCATACCAGCGGCGATTGGCAGGATCTGCAGAAGATGGACCGGATGCGGAAAGCGTACCAACGAGCTATCTGCATTCCTACCCAGCAGGTCCAGAACATCTGGAAGCAGTACGATCAGTTCGAGATGGGCTTGAACAAGGCAGCAGGCCGAAAATTCCTGCAAGAGAAGTCTGCTGCGTATATGACAGCTCGGAGCGCAAACATCAAGCTTGAGAACATCACCAAAGATCTTATCCGTACAACCCGCCCTCACCTACCCCCAGCGCCCGGATTCGACGGAGATGTAGAGTATTTGCATCAAGTCGAGATTTGGAAGAACTGGATCAGCTGGGAGAAGGAAGATCCTCTGGTGCTGAAAGAAGATGACCCCCCCGCATTCCACCAACGCGTTCTGTATGCCTACAAGCAAGCTCTCATGGCACTTCGGTTCTGGCCTGAGATGTGGTATGACGCAGCGGAGTTCTGTTATCAAAACGACCTGGTGCAGGAAGGGGATGCATTTCTGCTTGATGGCGCCAATGCTAATCCCGAGAGCTCCCTGTTGGCATTCAAGAGGGCGGATCGCATCGAACTTACGCATGAACCGGAAGAAGGCGAAGAGGGTGTTAAGCGTCGAGGTGATGCAGTGAGAGAACCATATAACAAGCTACTCGACGCGTTGTATGATCTTGTCAAGAAGACCAAGGAGCGCGAAGAACGAACAATTGCAAGAGTCAAGGAGATGCACGCGCAGAATGCACCACAAGACGACTCGGCCGATGAAGATGATGACGATGAGGAGGAAGGTGCCCCAAAACCGAATGCCAGGGAGGCTGCACTTCAGATGCAAATCCGTGCCATCGAAGCTGGAAACAACGCGCAGACCCAACTTCTCAGCAAGATCATCTCTTACGCCTGGATCGGCTTGATGAGGGCGATGCGACGTATTCAAGGCAAGGGCAAACCCAATGGAAATGTCGGAGGTTTCCGCCAGATCTTTGCAGAGGCTCGCAAGAAGGGACGTGTTCTCAGTGAGGTATACGTGACCAGTGCCCTCATCGAGTACCATTGCTACAAAGACCCCGCTGCTACGAAGATCTTCGAGCGTGGTATGAAGCTGTTCCCTAACGACGAGAACTTTGCTTTGGAGTATCTAAAGCATCTGATTGCCATCAACGACATTACCAATGCTCGCGCAGTCTTTGAGACAACCGTCAGCAAGTTGACGCAGAAGCCAGAAACGGTCCCACGAGCCAAGCCAATCTTTTCCTTCTTCCACGAATACGAGTCTCAGTATGGTGAGCTGAGCCAGATCACCAAGCTCGAAAAGCGTATGGGCGATCTCTTCCCCGAAGACCCACAACTGGCCCGCTTCTCGCACCGATACTCGTCGCCTACCTTCGATCCAACCATCGTTCGCCCAATCATTTCTCCAGCCACACAATCGAAGCCCAAGGGAATGCCACCTATGCCCATGCCCATGCAGCAGCCATCGGCGCCCCCCATGGCGGCCCCGATACAGATGCAGATGCCATTACCACCGAATCCAATGGCTGTTCCGACAATCGAAGAGACGACGCCCGCTATGAACCATATCAATCAAGCTCACTCAGATCCGTCACGGTTCCAAAACGGCCAAAATATGAATTCGCCCCGACCTCCTCCAGCCGTTGCCGCTATCTCAAATTCTCCGAAGCGACCGTTCATGTTTGACGACGACGATGGAGATGCTCAGCCGAGGAAACTGCAGCGGGGCGAGTCGCCACTGAAAGGCGCAGCGGGACGT
Organism: Mytilinidion resinicola; assembly: GCF_010093595.1. NCBI lineage: Eukaryota > Fungi > Ascomycota > Dothideomycetes > Mytilinidiales > Mytilinidiaceae > Mytilinidion > Mytilinidion resinicola. Next base: position 2,782,327 of record NW_022985439.1, read on the forward strand.
AGACTTGATGCAGCGAGGCGGAATCAAGCTCAACAGGGCGGACAGTCTCATTTCAACGTCCCTCAAGCACCCCAGCCATCTCTACCACGAGAACTCACGTTCCTCTTGAGCATCATCCCGGGCGCTCATACCTACCGAGAGACTCGATTCATCCCGGAAAGACTGGTTGATCTCATTCGCAACACCGACATGGACCGTACTGGCCCGCCACCAGTTGTGGGTCCTTCTCCTGTCTATAACCCACAATATGCACCGCCCCCACGAGTTCAATTCCCCGGAGCTCCAGCAATTCCACCCTATCCCGTGCCCGGTATGTATCCACTCAACAACTTCATGTCACCATGGGCGGCTAATGGGCCCCAAGGCTTTCCGTATCAACGATGAGTCACTACAGAATGACTACATGGCGGGTAGGCGGAAGCAACTACTGTACAACTAGTTTCCAGTGGGTGTTTACGTTTCATTTTTCTTCCCCATGGACTGCAAACACTATAGCGGGTGGCTTGCGCGGAGGACTAGCGGCTTTCCTTCCTGGACTTTTGGCGGCTTGGTCTCTCCTAGACCACGGATCTTGCATACAATCGGCGTCTGGTCTTTTCTCTGGGTACACTGGTGGCGATCGTGGCCTTCGGCTTGTCGTCAGATCCTAGCTGGATGATGAGCGATGTTTCACTCGGTTGATCCACTCCCTGGAGCGATGAGAGGCGATGGAGCTGGGTGTCGGCGGCTGGGACATGGATTGCATTTGACTGCGGGCTTCTTCCTGATATTGGAGGCCGATTACCCCTTTCTTTCTGTTTTATACTTGTGAAGCGATGAGAGATGGATCCCGCTGGGAGGTTGCTGGTTTAGGGGCTACATTTGCTTCACGATCTTCCTATTGCTCCTTCGAGCGACGAAGGACGAATTGCACTAGGAATCCCGGTTGGCTTACGGGTTGCATTTGCTCGGTTGTCATACTACTGATGGTAGTACTGGAGGCGAGTTGCCTCGAATAATCAAAAGTTCTCATGAATGAATCTTTCTTCCTTGTGAAATCTGGTCTTGCTTGTGCAGTCTTTGTGATGCATTGTGAGTTTGATAGAGTAATTTGAATGGCAGCAGCATGTCCACGGGCTTTCTGCATGGTCCCATAGCTGCCCTATCGCTGTTACACTACTTCGTACTTGGCTATCTGAACGTGGTACCGCTAGCCAGTTGCGGGTTAGACAGGGCGTCTCGTGTCCCTAGGTATCTCCACTTTTCGTCACGACATTCCAACACCATCCATCATGCTGTCTGGACGCGGGATGCGATTGCCATCGTCGCAAGGAAAGCAAGACTATCTATAAACTTAATGCGTGGTTAAACACGTAAATTATGGCAAAGAGTGCTGGGATGGTCCTGAGGGCATCAGGTAGGCGCGTTTACGCGGTAGAATGTAGGATTGTTATAGAACCTCTTGATAGTGCCCCTGAAGGAATCTAAGGCATGCTCGTGACAAGAGCTCTACCATTAGTTGAGGATGTAGTAGCTCGTGTACACAACGCGAAAATCAAGTTGTCATATCGTCAATTTCATGGTTTCCCGTCCCGTGGGCCTGCCTGCAGCTTCCCGTTTCCCAACCTCATTTCGAAGTCACGATAGGCCATTTTTCACTTCCGTTCTCACCTCATCATTAGGCAGCAGCCGCCGTTCTCGCGAGATACGGAGCAATTCGATTGCAGCAGCCCTATATAAACACCCTCCACCACCCTCCTTCTGTCTCCTCCACAATCAACACACTCTTCCTTCCTTCTTCCAACTCTTCCTTCTCTTCCTTCATCAGCTCGTGCAGGTCACTACCATCTACACATCACAATCCTTTCCACCAACAGCTCTTAGAGCTCACTAGCCAGGTACGTTTGCGTTGCTGATGGCGCGCACTTGACGCGCTCGTTGCTGAGTCAACCGACGCGTTTGCAGCTGTCACTCAACATCAAGCACGCGAACTGACCTCACCTTCTCCAGAGCTCCGAAGCCTCAGCAACCGACACCTCGCCAGCTGCACGGCTCGAGTCAAGACAAAAGTCGTCCGCGTACGTCTCCTTCCTCTCCATTCTCCTCACTTGCACGTCCGCCGGCCTCAATCACTCCGTTTCTCCGACAGAGCTTCCACCTCGCCATCTCACTCATTCACCATCCTCCTCCATCATCACATCTTCCACCCGCACATCATCTCTACAAGCTATCGAAGCTCTTCGCCTGCCGTCGCCCGCACTTCGTCTCTCGACCTTGATTTCTCATCACTGACTCTCCACTAGAAGCAACAAGAACGATGGCTGGCCCAGCGAAAAAGCGCGCTCAGGCGGAGCAGAGCAGCAGCAGCTCCTCCGACCATCAGAAGTCGTCTCGCAATGTCGGTCGTGAGGGCCCTACCCGATCGTCCCCGACCACCCTCCAGCGCGCCTCGCCGCAATCCATTCCACGCGTCGATGGCAACAAAGACACGCAGGGCGGCGTCGGTAGCCGTAGGCCATTGCCAATTGAGTACTCCAACCTACGCAATCTCTCTGATGCTCTGGGTATGATGGGATGGGCCGTCGCTCGCGGAGTAAGTTCATATTTTCTGTTTGTCTCTTGGTGTTGTCCATCGTCCTCTCTGTTTGCTGTCGCGCATCTGCATATGATTGCCATCACCAATGCCCACTCCCACCGTCATACCTGGCCTCCTGTTAGTACCCCACCAATCATGTCACGCCCTCAGCTGCCCGGTGTTACAATCTGCGGTACCTCGCGGTCGCAGACGGTATCTGTCGCGGTCCTGAGTGGGACAATCTGCGGTACTTGCCCGTGCACCAATTCCCCCTGGCATATAAGAGACCGTTGTATGACAGTCCTACATCGATTTCTCCATCACACACTTCTCATTCTTCCTCCCTTTTTTCATTTCCCCCATTAGTTTCCTATCCCTCTGGCATCCAATCCCGCCCCACTCAACATGTCTATCAATGTCACCACGTCTGGGCCCGAGCCCAACAATGTCCGCTGCTGTGTGGACTATATGGCATTTGTAAAGGTCGACAAGCTGACCGGAGAACGCAAGGTTGAACTGCAATCGACTTGCCCACCTCGTCCCAAGAAGGCCAGCACCTTGGGCCGCGAGATTGCCGTCACCCTCAACACCTACAACCTCTTTGGCATGCCCACCAAGACCGCTTATCAGTATGATATCACCATTGTCAGCCAGAACCCAGCCAAGGGTACCACTGCCACTGATCCTCCCAAGCGTGGTCTCGTCAAGAAGATCTGGGAGTCCAAGGCTGTGAAGCAGGAGCTCGGCGATGGCCATATGTGGCTTCACGATGGCAATAAGCTTGCTTGGTCATCGTTCAAGCTTCCTCGCCCTGAGCATCGCATCCAAGTCGACCTTGATCAGGAAGAGGGCCGCGCCAACGTTAAGAAGGGCAAGGAGAACCGTCACAAGATCTTCGTTCGCTTCACCAAGGATGTTGACTTCTCTGGCCTTCAAGCCTTTTTCGAGGGCCAGGCTCCTTGGTCCGAGGCCTGTATCGACACCATCAACTTCTTCGACCATGCCATGCGCGAGAACCCCTCCCATCGCTACACGCAAATTAAGAAGAACTTCTTCCAGCGTGGCGAGAAGCGCTTCGCCCTCGGCAAGGGCATCGAAGCCTTCAAGGGAGTGTTCTCCTCCATCCGACCTTCCCTCTTCGCCAACGGTGTTCGTGGCCTTTCTGTCAATGTCGATGTTGCCAATGGAACCTTCTGGATTGCGCAAGATCTCGGCAAGGCCCTGCTGGATGCCTTTGGTTGCTCGCAGGTCGCCCAGCTCCAGCAGAAGTTTGCCCAGGCCAAGGCCGGCAAGGAGGGTTTCGACGGGTCTCTTTTCAGGCGCGATCTGAAGCGCTTCTCTAAGCTTCATGTTGTTGACACCCATCGTTCGGAAGTCGGCCAGTGGTGCATTGACAAGTTCATTGCCCAAGACTGCACGGAGAAGAAGTTCCAGCTGGGCGATAAGAATGGCGAGAAAGGAGAGTGGATCACCATTTTCGACTACTTCAAGAAGACGTACAACATCACCTGCACCCGCGGCATTCCTCTTGTGAAGATGACCAAGGGAAAGGAGACTTACTTGCCTGTCGACGTTCTCCGTATTGAAGCAAACCAGCGCTACAACTCTAAGCTGGACGAGGGACAGACCTCCAACATGATCAAGTTTGCTGTCACCTATCCCAAGGAGCGCTGGGCTGCTGTTGAAGCCGGGGTCAAGCTTCTCGACTGGCAGAATGACCCTTACCTTGCCCACTATAATGTCAAGATCAACCCACACCCTGTTGAGGTCAAGGCTCGTCTCTTGCCATGCCCGGATGTTACGATGACTGGAGGTTCGATCAAGGCTGGAGCTGGCCCAGCGAAGGGACGCTGGCGCATTGACAAGATGAAGTTCCTCACCCCCAACACCCAGCCTCTTCGGTCTTGGGGTATTTGCGTCATTGGCGGTCCGCGTTCCCTTCCGCCTGATGCGGCCAAGAAGTTTGCTCAGCTCCTTATTACAACCTACAAGGGCCACGGCGGCAAGTTCGGACAGGGCGGCGAGGACCCTTGGATCGGCCCCGGCAATCTCGCCCAGGGCGGCGAGATGATCAACTCCGTCTGGCAGGCAACTGGCAACAAGTTCACTGCTCGGCCTCAGCTTCTGGTCTTCATTGTTAATGACAAGAACATCGATGTCTATCGTCGTATCAAGAAGTCGTGCGACTGCCGCTTTGGTGTTGTTTCTCAGGTTCTTCAGTCAGCTCAGTGCGTTAAGCTCGACTCCCAGTACGCCTCCAATGTCTGCATGAAGATTAACGCCAAGCTGGGTGGATCGACCTCCAGGGCCACTGGAACTGCCCTCGCCCGAGTGAATCCCAAGTTTGCGACAACTTCGATGATGTGCGTTGGAGCCGATGTCTCTCATCCCGCTCCCGGATCCGGTTCTTCTGAGGCTGCGTCCTTTGCCGCGATTACCGTCTCTCAGGATTCGCACTTTGCTCGCTACACTGCCGAATGCAACACCAACGGTCGCCGCCTCGAGATGATCACCACTCAGAACATCGACACTCATTTCAAAAACCAGGCCAAGACCTGGATCATGAACTGCGGCAAGGGCAACCCTCCCAAGCGCATCTTGTACGTTCGTGATGGTGTCTCTGAGGGTCAGTACCAGTATGTCCTTGAGCAGGAGGTCAAGGACATGAAGGCTGTCATGAAGGAAGTCGCTCCCGGATCTGACTGCAAGTTCACTGTTGTTATTGCAGGCAAGCGCCATCACATCCGCTTCTTCCCCAAGGCTGGCACTGGAGACCAGCGCACCGGAAACGCCATGCCCGGCACTCTCGTCGAGAACGGCTGCACCCACCCCTTTGAATGGGACTTCTACCTTTGCGCTCATGCCGCCATTAAGGGTACTGCTCGCCCGATCCACTACCAGGTCATCTTGAACGAGGGTGATTTCGGCGGGGAGGAGCTTCAGCAGTTTATTTTCGAGCAGTCCTTCCAGTATGCTCGCTCCACGACTCCGGTTTCCCTCTTCCCGGCTGTGTACTATGCCCATCTGGCTGCCGACCGTGCACGAGCCCACGAGAACACTACTCCGGTTTCTTCGGGCAAGAAGGGAGACAAGAAGGGCGAAGACGGCAAGACCGAGACTTCTGGCAGCTCCAACACCGGCAAGCCGTCCACTGAGGTCAACCCACTTGTCCCTCTCAACATCTCTGGCGGCATCCAGAACGTCATGTGGTTCATCTAGATGGACCATGACAAGCCCTCTTCGTCTCTCGAGGCAAGGTTTTTGAGGATAGCTGGGTAAAAGTCTTTGGCGGATATGGTTCTGGTATGGGTTTTTCAACCAGATAGTTGAGGTTCATAGTTAAACTCCTCATTAGGAGTACCAGAAATAAAATGATTTGATCAAATCTTGGGCGCGGTTTGCTGTGATGATAGTAGCTGTCTGCCACTGTTTGAGGTGCTTCCATGCATTTTCAGGAATCTGAACGAGATAGAACCCTTTGTCTTGGACTATGTGGGAATTTGTTGATGCACTTCCTGCAGTGGGTTAGGGTGTACACACGAGCTGAGTAGTTGATGAGTGTGCCCCTTTTTTCGTGCCTCGCGTGCTGCGGTGGGTGTACACCTATCTGCCACTGCTTGGGTTGCTTCAATGTATTTTCAGAAATGTAAAGGAGAAGATAGATGGCTATGTGGAAACTTGTTGAAGCTTCCTGCAGTGATAAACAGGGGTGAGGGGGCGTATGTGTAGTGAAAAGGGGGTGTACGTCTAGTAAAAGGGGGTGTACAGGTAGCGCTCCCCCAACAGTAATGTAGACAATAGCAAGGACAATAATAGGAATACAGGCTTTAAATAGATTGGAGAGAGAGTTAACAGTAGTTTGAGAGGGCTTTTTTTTGGGATCGGGAAGGCTATGGGGCTTGGAGCATTTGCGTCACCGTATGCGAGAGGTCAACGAGAAGAAATTAAAGGCTCTTTGTGCCTTATTATCTATCACGGAGTCGGATGGCGAAGCGGATGCGAAGCAGAGCTTGGCTTGTGGATACTTCGGCGAAGAACTCTCACAAAAACGATTGCAGAGGTTATCGGAACCTCTACGCTACAACACCATCACACGCCGAGAACTCCAGTTTCCGCAAGACTCGTCCGATTCGAACCACACGATAACCTCGAGAAGCGCTCAGCCTCTCAACCCACCCCTTCCCCTCCCTTCGTATCCCCCCTATGCCTTCTTCCACCTCACCCTTCCCACCCACTGAACCCAGTCCCCCACATCCTCCCTCCCCATCAACAACTCCACCGTATACCACTCCCTCGCCAACTCCTCGTTCCCCGCGCACCGATGCACAAACGAGTGACACGCTCGACACAACCACGCCACGCTCCCCAGCGCCTCCTCCTTGTGCCACCCGCGCTTCAGGACCCGCGCATGCGTGCTCTTGGGGATCAGATGATGGTACGTCAGTGGGATCCAGCTCCTGCCACACAGCTCGCAGGCGTCGGCGCGCGTCGAGGCGTAGGGAGGGGGCGCGGCGGTGGCCGTGGTGATGTAGGCGGATAGGATGGGGGCGAGGAAAGGGGGCAGGTCGACGGACGGGTTGTAGTGGGGCGAGGTGATGAGGGCGTAGGAGGTTAGGGAGTCGGCGATGGAGACGGGGACGGAAGCTACGATCGAGGCGAGGGTGGAGGCGGAGAGGGGGAGGGCGTAGGTGGACTGCAGGGAGGGGGATTTGGTGTAGAGGGCGTGGTTTAGGGAGCGAAGGGAGGCGGGGAGGGAGGTGAAGATGTCGTGGGAGAGGTACTGGAAGGTTGTTAGGGCTGGGAGGATGAGTGAGAGGATGGGGGGTTTACGTCTATGAATTCGCCCAAGTCTTCAGCATCGTTCGGTTCCTCGTCTGGCTTGTCGAGTCCTCCGGTCTGGTCACCATCTATGGCTTTAGATCCCTTCTTGATCCGTTTCTCCTTCCTCCGCTTCTTCGGCTCCTTCTTAGGCGGTGCAGCTAAAATGCGCAAGACAGGCTCAGAGACGCAGTCGCGGAAGATTTCGTAGTTTGCTTGGTCGTCGGCGGGGATCATGGCGGCCATTGTTGTTCAAGAAGGTAGCTGGCTTTGCAATTGAACAGGAATGCGATAGAGGAACGCATGGCCGAAGGGTTGGGGCGGTGATATATATGAATCGGGATGGGAATCGAGGAGCTGAGGTTGATGATGGTTGGTCGTTGGGAAGGGCAGAAGAAGGGCGGCGCCGCGGGCCAATCAGAGAGCGCGGGTTCGGATTGGTAGTAAGGCATACTTTCGTAGTTATAGCTAGAAATCTATGGAATACATAGGGCGTACTTTCAGCTTGTACTCGACGTTGAAGGTTAGAGGTGATTCATAATTAGCTGCGTGGTGCTTTATGGGACTTGTTCCTACAAAGGTACGTGAAGGGCTGAGATGCGGCACAAATGGATGCCTGGAGCTGCGAAGGGGAATGAAATATGTTTTAGAGCGAGGGGAGACGAAGCTGTAGGTTAGCAAATCGAAGCAAGGATCCCAAGTAAGAGCTAGATATTTCTCAATCAAAACCTGCAGTAGAGAACATCTATTCATTGTTATTCCCTTTGCTTCGACATATTGCCTAGCCACCCTATGCAAGAAAAGGAGATCGGCTTCCCTCCTCCATACCCTAACCTCCCCCGTTCCATCAAAATCAACAAAGGAGACCCATCCATCGCCATGCAAACACCATCTCTCTAAGACCGTCAAGGTGTAAGTATTCATGGCTTCTTCTTGCCACCCTTCGCTCCCTTCTTGCCTAACGCCGCCTCCCTCATCCTCTTCTCCCTCTCTAACTGCTCGGCCTTGCTCTTGTCCTGCTCGGCCTTCTCTTCGGCTTCGGCCTTCTTCCGCGCCGCCTCCGCCGCCCTTCTCTCCCTCACAAGCGACAGCCTCTCCAAATCGGCCCTCGCCTCGTCCGTCTTCCCCTCCGCATGCAACTTCTGGTATCTCTCCTTCGCCTGCTGTGCCTGCAGCGCCTCCCTCTCCCGCCTGCTCAACTGAGAAACCGGTGTCTTCGCCTTGTCCTTGCTGATGGCCTCAGCATCAGCGGGGGTGGCCAAGGTCGCAGCCTGCGTGCGCGCCTTGGCACTGTGGTTGGGGTTGGCGGGCATATCGCCGTCCTCCTCGTCGTCGTCTTCCTCTTCGGACGACGAGGGCATGTCGCCGGGAGCGGCAGACTTCTTGTTCTGTTTCGCGATGGCGGCGAGCTTGCGGGCTTTGGCGGCGGCTTTGCGTTGTTCGCGACTTAGAGCTTCTTTTGGGTTGGATTCGTCTTCCGAGGACTCTTCTTCGGAGGATTCGTCGTCTTCGTCGTCATCTTCGGATTCTTCGTCGAGGGTCTTGGGTTTGGCGTCCTGCGAGAGAAGGAGGGTCAGCGGTGTTCTTTGAGAGCTACAGAATAGTCCGTGAGAGGGGTAGCAATTTTCCCGGGTTTGGAGACCATCCCGAGACTTCATGAAGGGAAAAAATGTGAAAGCAGACTTACACCCCACATGCCCATGACCTCCCCATCAGCGTTCAGCGGCTGCAGGTCCCTCGAGAAGTGCTTTCCACCTACAGTGACACTCTGTGTTAGCCATGGTCCACTATAATTCGTGCTCCTCTGTGGACGGGGATTCACTCACCACCACGCTTAGGTTTGCTGAATTTTCCGCCACGGCCACGGCCTCCTGCACTGGACGACATGATGTCCAGGTATTCCTTCTAACAAGTATCTCAAGAGGGGTATTGGTATCGGCCGTGGGAGGTCGTCGTGTGCGTTTGAGGTCGAGGTCGCGGGTGTTGTGGAGGAGTCACGGTGGTGTGCGGTGTGGGGAGATGCAAGCAGGCAGCGTGGCAGGCTTCAAGGCGTTTGGACCCTGTTCAACACTGCTCAAATTTGTCTATGAATGTGCTTTCAACGTACATAGTAGAACATACATCAATCTCAGCATTTAAACCCACTGCTCCTGCATCATCCCTCTGCCAACGCATAAACACTCCACCCCTCTATTCAACCCCACCACGTGCCCACCTACCCAGCAGGCCAGCCGTGCCAGCCTAACCAAGTCCATCCCATTTTCTGAAGGCCCGCCATGCCCAATCGACACTAGCCGCCCGCTTACCTAATGGCCGAACGGCCCCAAATCCAAAAAATTCTCGTGTCTCCCTCCTCTCTATTACATAAAACTAAACCCTCCATATTCACTCTGCGCTCCATCCTCCCTGGGGCTGACTGGAGGGGAAAGTGGAGGGAAGAGGGAAACACCGTTCAAGACTTACCACCCGGCTCCGTGTGTCCTCGGGCTTTGGGGGCTGGGTAAATTTGTATGGACGCGACAAGTTTTGCGGTGGAATGAAGATTCGCTGCTTCGCGTCAACGACGAAGGGCAACAAGACGATTACTATGCAGATGGTTTTCCATTCAGGACGATTCTCCCGGACCCGCATGTTAGTAGCGTGAACTGCGAGATTGACGACGGTGGTGGCAGCAATACTGGCCACGGCTTCGACCCTTCGATGCAACGGCATCGTGTGAGGGCGAAACGAAGATGCGTCTTTGACTTGGCGTCGTGGTTGTATGGGGCATGCATTTTTGACGGGCTTGCTCGTGTCTTGACGCGGACACTGTACTGTTGACGTCGTAATTCTTCTGATTCCACAAGGTGGGACTTCAGACATGGCATTGAAGACAGTCACGCTGAGAGTTCGTAAACGGAGTTACAATAGCCCGGAGTAACGCCCTCGAGTTCGAGTCTATGGAAATCCCGTATGCGTGCAAGCCCAGATTGCACGCCTTTCGACAAGCATTCTGAGATCAGACAAGTTGAAGCAGCGAAGCCAGTTTGATGGCTCCAAGACGTAGCGCTCCTTCTGGTTGTTGCGACCTGCATCTTCCAGACTATATGATTTGTTCCCTGAAGGTATAATGGAGATGTATACTCTCTGTGAATTTAGTGAGTATTGGCAATGGTCACGTGAGCAATATCGGCTCCAACATGTACCGAGAAATTGAGGCTGCTCGGCTGCAGGGCTTACGCGTCAAACCCATTCGCTATCGCGAGAATAGCAAGCCGAGATAGAACCGTAAGATTGATATACGACGCTTTTGCCGTCTCTGTGCCCATGGTACGACTACATGGACAGCAGCATATACCCTAGAACCGCCCTCTTATTATCGTTGTCTGCCTGTGCCTCTGCTGCCTGATCTCTGCCCACAATTTTCCTCTCTACTCCATACCTCAGAATGAAGCTCTCCTCGCTTATTTCTTTGCTTAGCACCTTTTCTACTGCTCTCTCAGCTCCAACACCCCCAGGCTCCTCCTCGGACGAAGTTCGAAATGCAAACCACATCTTCAACGCGATTCACTCATCGATGCGCCAATGGGGATCTTCCTTGAACCATAATGGGATGTCATTTTTCCTAGCAACAGTACCAGAGGGGACGCAATTGTATCATGGCACGTGGAAAGAGGAGCGTGTGGATGGCATGGAGTGGTTGGCGTTTGAACCAGAACACTCTCTTGTTTTTACGCATAGGAGACCTAGTCGTGGAGGTCCTAGAAGAGGACGGCCAGGGAAGTCTCCTGGTGGGGATATGGAGGTAGCATCAGAAGAGAGACATCCGCCGCCTCCTCCTGGACATCCGCCGCCTCCTCCTGGACATTGGCCGCCTCCTGGGCATCCCCCACCCCCACGCCCTCCTATGGCGCTGGCTGGAGAGTCTCAGACCTTCCCACACCCTCTTCCACATGACTCACAGCGTCCATTCCATGAAGGCCCCGGTAGTGGTCATCCCCCCGATTTCATCCCAGGCTGGCTGCACACGTACAAAGCCAACAAGGACCTTAGACTCCTATATATAGACGGCATGTCTGCCGGGAAAACGGACAACGGTACTCTTGACTCCCAAGATCTCGTCCTCCTCAATTCCACTGAGCCACACCGTGGCATGTGGGAATATGAGCGCGCACTAGGTTTGTGCGAAATGGCACAGAAAGAGTGGGAAGGACGCATTTACGGCATCGTTCGCATGGAAGCCGGCTTCGAGATCATCCTGTGCAACTTTTCAAAAGATGTCGACCTTGTGCGTGTTACGCGCGCTGCAGGACCTGACGATAGGGATTTCGACGGCTTCTCCAATAAGATAGGCCATTTTCGGTATATGGAGGCCGTCGCAGCCAGATATCCAGGTATAGGAGGCGATAGAGTACGACTCGACTATGACAATTTCGTCTCAGCCTTCGCATACCCTCTGGAACTCTTTATTTCAGCCTCAGAAATCGACGAAGCGCCGCCACTCCCACGACTCGTCAACATCTCGTCCGACGATCTCGCCATCGTACGCTCAGACGTCCGGAATATGATCCTCTCCCAAGACGCCGTCACCGCCACGCGGGAGTCCTTTAACTGGCAAAGAGCCGCCGACATGATAGTCGCCCGCTACTCCAAGCCCCTCCAATATCTAACCTCCGACCTCGTCCGCAAGAACACCACCCTCCTCTCCACGTACCTCGAAGTCCTCCTCCGACCCTTCATCGACTACTCCGCCCGCCTCCCCCTCGACGAAGCCGCTCGCTGCTCTGCTCAGTTCGCTTCCAACGTACCTGCCGCCAACACTTCCCTAGCCGCCGCAGCCGTCCACGCCATCGCCGACAAGATTTGCAGCGTGCTATCCTCTGCGCTCTCTTCCATCTCCGATGAGAGCGATGACGATGCCGCGGGTCCGAAAATTAGAAAAGCGGGGCTAGCGAATGCTGTGTTCAAGCTAGATGGATTGGTGGATTATCTGCAATGGACGAGTTGGAAGCAGTGTCGCGGGTGTGGGGATGATGAGATTTGTTTCGTACCAATTTGGCCGTTTGGAGCTGTCGAGGATCATAAGAGGCCTCGGTGTCTAGATGCGGACAGCCTAGTGAGCAGGATGGGGTATTGGGGAATATGGTGGGGTAGACCACCGCCTGACAAAGGAGAAAAGGGAGGAAAGAGGGGGTTGGAGATATAGGGGAATGCTGATTGAGTAGGATTACAAGATCGCTCGTTGTTTTTCTTCGTTTTCAGCGTGCTAATTGCTTCCACAAGAGTTTTTGATATATTTTCTCGTTCGGATACCCCTCTAGGTCAAGTGGTCTCTCATGTATACACATTCTTCCCTATAACTTCTATCACTTGCGATCTAGTTGCTTTCCGATTGCGTTCTCTCTGCCTTAAGTTGCTATTCTTTACCTTTTATCTACAGTATTTAAAACAGGTCTGTGAACAAACGCGTGCCATCGTCTAAAGTCCTTCGATACATTTTCAAGAGCCTGCATGCTTGGAAAAACGTCGCTCAGATTGCCCCAAGAGGATGTTATATACTTCGCCATGGCTGGCTGGGGAAAGAACTGCAACTTCCAAGATCTCACGTAAGCGATGTGATGACCTACAGTCGCACACTGGGCATGAAAATAGCGGCACACTCATCAAGCATTAGCCCATGTGTACACCTGTCTGCCGCTGCATGAAGTACTTTAACAAGTTTTCACATAGTCCAAAGTGATGGGCTTTTATCTCGTTCTAATTCCTCAAGGTTCTCCTAGGCACCCCCAGCAATGGCAGACAGATGTACACACAGGCTAGTACTTGATGAGTGTGCCACCTTTTCCATGCCCAGCGTGAGATTGAAGCCGCGAAACTACACATGATTTTCTTCGCGTTTTGAGGTGTGTAATCGGACTATTATTGGTTCTGGTGAGATCGCAAGCTATGTAAGCGCTTGAAAATATGGGCTCGATATTTTTGTTACCCTTCTACATATCCACTTAGATTTGGTCATTGTAACCTAATTCTTCAAAATACGAGCCAAATAATTGGGATTAGATCATGATCTATTCCGAAGAATCGTTCGATTTCGTCATAATCGGCGGCGGCACCGCTGGCGCAAACCGCAACTTGGATCCAAAGATCCAAGTACCAGGATCTGTGACACAACTATTCAGAGATGTGGAATATGACTGGTCTTTCAACACCGTGCCTCAGGAATCCCTCAATGAACGAGCGATAAACCACCCTCCGGGGAAAGGTGCGAACGACATCCCATCGCTTCCTCCATTCTAATCACCACATGTAGTTTTCGGCGGTTCCAGCGCCACCAACGCCATGTCAGCAACCTTCCTTCAAAGGAAATCTTCGACCTCTGGACTGAGCTCGGTAACAGTGGCTGGAACCGCGACAACATGACCCGTACTACAAGAAGTTCCAAACCTTTCATCAGCCCAGTTCTAAGCTTAAAAAGGAGCTCGACTCGACATCGATTACATGGATTATAAGCTTTATGGGAAGGACGGGCCAATTCAAACCGCCATCTCCAATTTCACCATGCCCCTGACGAGACTCCTAGGCGCGACGCTGAAGAATCTGGGCCACAAGGCGACGAAAGACCCTATTTCTGGCGAGGCGGTTGGTGCGTATAGTTGCCCGAGTTTCATCGATCCGAGATCTGCTACGAGAAGCCATGCGGGAGTGGCATATTACGACCCGGTTAAGTCGAGGCCGAATCTACATCTAAAGGAGAATGCGCTAGTCGAGAAGATTGTCCTCGAGAAACTAACGGACGGATCTGTTATCGCCACTGAGTCCAGTATACCATCAACGGCGAGCGTCACGTTTCCCACGCAAGCCGAGAAGTCATCTTATGCGCCGGAGCATTCGGCAGCCCAGCTCTCCTAGAGCTCTCCGGAATCGGCGACCCAGCTCTCCTCACATCTCTCGGAATCGACGTCGTCATCCCAAACCTAAACGTCGGCGAGAACCTCCAAAACCATGTCATGACCACCGTAACCGCCGAAGTCCTCAACCCCGACGACTCCCTCGACTCCCTCGGCGACCCAGCAAAACTAGCCACAGCCATCGAAGCCTACACAACCCACCAAACCGGCCCCCTCTCCGCCGGCTTCAGCGCAACATCCTACCTCCCCGTCCCCTCCTTCTCCCCTACAGACAACGAAGCCCTCCAATCCCTCATCTTCACCCACCCACCAGCCCACCCCAACCCCTCTCCCCCGCCTAGCAAATCCAATCCCACCGCCTCGCCACCACCCTCCTCTCCCCGATCGCCACCCCGCTCTCACTCAGCGCCGCCGCCGCCGAGATTTACCCCGTCTACTCCCCTCCGGCACAAACCTCATCTCCCTCGTCCCCGCCCTCATGCACCCCCTCTCTCGCGGCACCGTGCACATCACTTCCGCCTCCCCGACCGTCTATCCGGCCATCAACCCAAACTACCTCTCGCACCCGCTCGACCTCGAGCTCTTCGCGCGCGGCCTGCTCTACTGCAGCACCGTCCTCGCCCCGCAGTCCCTGGCCGCGCTGCTTAAAGAGGGCGGGAAGGGGATGCCCGAGCGGCGGCTCGCGACGCTGGCAGAGGCGCGGGCGTATGCGCGGGAGCGCGCGGGGACGATGTTCCATCCGTGCGGGACGTGTGCGATGATGCCGCGGGAGGGGGGAGCGGTGGTGGGGGAGCGGTTGGTGGTGCATGGGGCACGGAATTTGAGGGTTGTGGATGCGAGTGTGTTCCCGGTGATCGTGAAGGGGCCGGTGACGAGTAGTGTGTTTGCGGTCGCGGAGCGGGCTGCGGATCTGGTGAGGGGAGAGTTGGGGTAGGGGGATGGGATGATGGGATGATGGGATGATGGGAAGCTGGGTAAATCACTGCTTAGATCTGAGCTTGCTCACTCGAGAGCATTGGGAGGGGTGGGTACTGAGTAGGCAGTTAGTTGGTAGGGAGTCTGATTTTATGAAATGCTTGAGATCGGACGTCGTGCCTAGATTCTTGGACTTCGGTCGGAGTACCTCGAGAAGTCGCAACCGAGTGTGCACAGGTTTTTGTCCTGGCGCTGTACCACAAGCGAGCGCAGGGCGTGCGCGCTGCGTACTGCTGTAGAAGGGGGTTTTGGCTGGGGGGTAAGCTGGTTAGTCGACATGTAGCCTCGTTTCTAATTTTCTCTCTGTCACGTTGGATTGGTAGTTCTGAGAGCATAGGGGTGAGTATCCCAGGCAGTCGACAAACGGAGATGCCAAGGCTATTGCTGAGACTGGGAATCTTTGGACGACATGAGGACTGAGCCGAATATACTTGTCTAGGGGTTCTAAAGCTTTTCTTCTCGCAATTATTTCTCTTTATGATGTACTCAAATGACATGCAGGACATTGACGGGTGAATGCTGCGCCCCCCTGTCCCGCCCCAGTGCATGAATACGCCGAAGGATACGCCTGATGGAAGAGTCTGCGCCCTGGGTTGGCTGAGCACTTATTTTTTTGCTACGAGAAGCAGTTGCATAGCCTTGCGCAGCGAGATTTAGAGTGGGAATTCGTGACGAAATCCGCTGAGTACTTGATGGGGGCCAACGGGGGCGGAATAGACTATGCCAGACTTCAAGTTTGAGGCTTAGCGTTGGTTATATCTGCATTACTCAGCTTGCCATCGAATTTCGCATGGAGGGGTCGATTTAAGAGGCTGGAGAAGATATAGCGGAGGAAGTGCTCCGCCGGCCAGAGTCTAAGCCCTTGAGTGATAGCCACTGTGTCAAGACTTAACTCATGCTCTTGCATTTTTGGGGTGAAACATACCCAGTTGACGGATTAGAAATCTGCTTTCCAAGCGCACCTCCAATGGTGGTGATTGATAGTCGTCTCATGTATGACAGTTGTCCTGAGACCTCCAGAGACCTCCAGAAGGGCTCAGGTCAGCATCTGGCGCCAGCAAAACCTTGCTCCGACTCGCTGGATGGAGAGTGCGCTGTTTGACGTACGATGTGCGCAGCTGCGTTGTTTAGCATTGATTGGTGGGTTTCGTACACGCGGTCGGGAAGAGGCGTCGTCTAGCGTTGTCTCAATGAGATGGCCCTAGATGTTCCATCGGCTTCAAGTATCCGAAACGGAAGGTGAGATAGTGGGATAGGCTGAGGAGGCAACACCTGGTGAATCAAGCCTGGGAGTTTTTAGCATTTATTATGACTGAATCAGTATTCTACTCATCCTCTAGCCAAAATAGGTTATTCGGCGTTGATTGGGAGCAAATGATTATTCCTCTTTTAGCCGAGGCAAAGACGAGATAGGTGCAGTAGATTATGCGGCCATGGGAACTGAGCACGCGAGATTCCCAGACAGATGACGGAGAAGGAGAGTTGAAATGTAACCATCTTTCATCACTTTAACACTTCTGGGACTTAGCCGGGAGATGATAGGGTAGGGACGTCCTACTTTTGCTCTGGTTCTTTCGTTGATCATTAAACCACTTTGCATATTGGATAGACTCAAAGCCTTGCCAATTGAGATGCACTCCCAACATTAGGTAATGGTAAGATTACCCTAGACTAACTACCACACCCGGATGAAAACTTTCGACTTCGTCAAAGCTCTCGTGGCATCACCATCGAATGGAAGGTAGCTAATTTGAAGTCCTATGTTGAAGCTTTCAAAATGAAAAGCTTAGGCTCGAACTGGGCAATCAGGCCTTCACCTTGGAAGCCATCTCTCAGGAATAGCCTCATCTTAGACTGTGTGAAGAGAGTGAATATAGTGCATCATGAGGCCGTGCTGGAACGTAAGACGGCAATCTCGCTCCCACAGGCTGTCGAAGGAGCACTAAACATGCCAATGGATGCTGCTATGCTCGCCAGGCAAGCCGGCAGCCGGCAGCGCCAAAGGATGTAGCCGGTGTACATAAATAGAGGCGGGAGGAACCGTAGGCCCAGACGTTCGAACCTGGACGAAGAACGAAGGATGAAGGATGGGCGGAGGTTGGAGCCGAGAGTTCGACCGGTAAGCAGAAGCGGACACGTGATTCGTATTCGGTTATTAGACCAGGCTGAGGCTGCATTACTGCGCGAAGCCACCGATGGTTCTCGTCTCTAGGCCATCTTTGAGGGGCCGTGTGTTAGCTTATTTGGGGGGGGAGAAGCAGGCGATGTACAATGGCTTGACTTCGCTGTTATGTGGGTGAATAGGGAGTATTTGACGACCGGAACTGTGGACCGGAGACAGGTATTAAGTCACTGCGGAGATATCTTCGAAAACCGACGTAGATTTTGAATCCGAATTAGTAATCCAAAATCTTGATGGAGCGAGCGTTTTCCTATTCAAGGCGAATCGATGTATTAGCGCACGAGGCAGACACGTGATGATAACACGACAGAGCGTCTATGGAGTACCAGTGGGGAGCGGCTCAACGACCTTCGCACATCCAAGCAATGGCCCCCTTGAGCATTTCGGCACCTACTTTGACCGCAGAAACTCTGCTCATCCTCCTCACGGCCCAAGAGGAATCTGACTCTGGCGTCTGCTAGCTGCTGACGCCAGCTAAGATAGGCAGTTATCCACCACCACCGCCACAATCCCCAAACTAATTCCAGTCCAATAGCGAGAGCTGTTCGATCGGCATTGCACCAGACCGCTGCATTTCCGCTGATTTGTTGACGCTCGAATTGTAAGCGCAACGGCTTTCCTGGGGTTGAGTGCCCTGACACCGCTTTTTCTGTTCAGCCCTGTTGACTTTGACGGTAAGGCCTCCCACTAACCGGCGCTGTTTCATGGCCACGAAAGCCACTTAAGCGGTACCCAGCACCTTCGATCCCAAGCATGATCAGCGCGAGGCGAAGGCAAACGGAAGGTCCGAGCATACTTGGGGAGCTGTCAGAAATAGAATTTAGCTACGAGTTGCGACGGGAAGCTAACGTGATGCTAATCCCAGTCATGGTTACTTCGAAGTTAGACGGAGTTGCCGCACTATAGCTACTCTTTCGCTGCGGAGGTGCTGATCAGTGGAATTGCCTAGTTCACGGTTTCCAAAAATGCCGTGAGAATGTGCGAGACGAAGTAAGAAATAGAACGGTGAAATCCGACCCGGCGCTTTCTAAATGCACGTTCCAGCTCTTGCCGTTTGCGATGCCCTAAATGCGAGAGAAAAAATGCGATGCCGTCAAAACGAGGGGCTGATCCATAAAACTTCAATACCCGGTACTTTCCCCAACGATAGTGTTCTCGCGGCGTACAGCCGTATCCAAGTCAAGAACGAGAGTCGTAATGCGCAACTCCGAACTCCAGGCCCTATCGGCTAGATAACTTCCAAAAGCTAAGTCATGATCCAAGGCTGCTAATCACTGCTGAGGCGGTGTTTGGGCGCCTTTCAGGTGTATCCTTTTGACGTGATCGCGCTGGCGATTTGTTAGAGAAGCGACTGTTGTAAAAGATGAATGAGCTTACCATATTGTCGACTCGGCTGAAGACTCTATCGCAGCCGCTCCATTCGCACAGAACACCTGGGTTGTGCTTTGCTTCGTGTCTCGCGAGATCTTTCTTGCTCGAAAATCCGCCACCCGTGGATTGCGGACATCCCTCATGGCGGCAGAAAAATGACTTCGTGTGACGCTTGTGGTGCTTTCTTAGGTCGCAGCCTCTTGTGAAGGCTGCTCGGGATGTGCAGCCTGGGTACGCACAGGTCCAGGTGCCGTTCTTGTTGAGATAGCCGTATTCACGGAGGTCTGGCGCGTTTGGTGATAGAGATCGCGAGTACGTAGCTCGTGTGCCGTCTTCCCTTGTGTAACTTCCAAGAGAAGCTGCGGATGGTGACCGTGATGCCCGCGTTTGGCCCATATGCTGGGTTGAGTACATCGAGGACCCGACCGTAAGGGAACTTGTCGGAGCCAGCGTTCCAGTTGGTTGCGGATACGTTGCATACGACATTGGAACTGAATGTGTCGACGAATGTTGCGGGGCCCATAATGATTGAGGAGGATAACTGGAGCTTATGTTGGGACCATATTGAGGCTGTTGGTAGTATTGTGCTTGGTGGGGTTGGACCATAGGTAAACTCTGCGTTGATTGAAGAGGTGGGGAATATACAATGCTTGGTGTCGACTGCCCGACGCTCGTCGTATAGTAGTTGCCATAACCATCGGGCTCGCTCATCAGTGGCATATCCGCGTCGGGAAAGAAGAAGCTGGACATCCTGAGGTGTGTCGGTACGAGGAGGACAGCAAGAAGATGGGCCTAGCGCCGTTGTCGCCACTGGGGGAGAAGGTGATCTTGGATAGAGCACTCTGGAGGGGGTGGACTTAATTCCTAGTGAACGTCGAGTTGCTGTTGATGGTATTAATGGGCCGATGAAGCACAGTGGGTGTGGTAGATGACAAGTCGGTGATGAGATAGATAAGGGTAGGTGTAGTCGAAAGCAAGTGTTGAAAGTGGCTGGTGGACTCTTTTGATGTTAAATTAAGATGAAGGCGCCAGCAGGAGTGGTGCTAAGGTATATGTTTAGTGCAGTGATAAGCTCAGTGCACTGACCGCGGTAATTATAAGGCTGAAGAGAGTCTTCCGTACGTGGCGAGCAGTGGCGGAGCTGCCTAGGTGTCTCGCAGAGTCTCCCTTGCGTGATTGGTGCGATGCCGGGGGACCTATCGATGAGCATAGGCGCCGAAACAAGAGTAGTTAGTTTGAAGAATGCTACCCATGTTCCCATATGGCCTTCCGGCGGATGAGCTTTACTGCGGATGACGATCTTCAACAGATGCATTGCATATTTCACGCAGATGATGTTACTGCGGTAGAGTATTGCGGGCGTGGACAGGTCACCAAAAGGGTCCCACGCTCCGTCAAGGCACTCCCTGATGTGTAACTCTTTTGAGTCCGCCGCATCTACCCATGCAT
Source organism: Mytilinidion resinicola (assembly GCF_010093595.1). NCBI lineage: Eukaryota > Fungi > Ascomycota > Dothideomycetes > Mytilinidiales > Mytilinidiaceae > Mytilinidion > Mytilinidion resinicola. Next base: position 2,802,563 of record NW_022985439.1, read on the forward strand.
TAATGTTCAATGTTGAAACAATGCAGTTGAAATCGCTGTTGTCATGATGCGTATGCAGCGGGTAAATCTCAGCAGTCAGCTCCTAACAAGTGTTGGGAGCTCGATAGTCGTATTGTACGGCCATTGGTTCTCGACTCCCATATGGATGCAACGTGTGCAGAGGGAAACCTTTCATCTCCCCCAGAGGCAGCTCACGCCTCATCCCAGAGCGCTGGAAGCCTTTCATCGGTACACAACCGTGTTGATTCTTCCAGAATCTGGACTGGCGTCCCGCTCATTTGGCCTGGGCCTGCCAGCAAAGAGCCAAGAGCAGCAGTAACAGGAATGAGATGGTTTCAGGACTGATGCAGACATACCAGCGAATGTTGCTGCACTGTTGAGAATGGTAGGCTCTGGGAACCGGCATGCTGGCCGGTGAAGCTGACTTACATTCTAAGCTAGCACAACGAGCAAGTCCCGTTTCCACGTGTTGGAGGCAGAGGAATATCGGAATTAGGGATTCGCTTACTCCATAGGTTCCATGGTGCTGGGCTAGCATAAAGCGGCAGCCGATCGAGCGTGCTCTCGAATGCGACGCCATCCAAGGACGGCTTTGAGAGCTGACGTAAGCAGCGTACTGTGTTGTGAAGGTGAGCACTCTCATGTGCTTGCTACCACCCAAGTTCCTTAGCCGTGTGCAGGGTTCCGGCTTCAGCGTTAAGATCGCGCTTGTGTCATACTCGCCCTGCGCCGGATGTGACGCAGTACCTTCCCTGGGCTCGACTCTACATTTGGGTGAAGGAAGCATACTTAACGATGGCTTTCCGTGGATTCGTTAGCCCTGTCTGCTTTCGGGCAATGCTTGGCCACCATGCTGCCAGCAGACGCTGGGGCGGTTGCCATGTTGTTGCCGGCTCCCGCTCTAAAACGTGTTAACCTCTGACGCGAGGGGCGCTCAGCCCTGTGGCTGGCACCGGCTATGAGACTCTAAGCAGGGCGAGGTCGTGGCGCTTTCCAGAATAGCTTGTTCAAAGTGTTTCGAGAAGATGTCGTTGTATGCGGGAGGATGGACGCCTGGCTCTATAACGGGCACGCTTTCAACTTGGAGACAAGTGTGGGAGGAGCAGAAGTGGAGCCAGATCGCCTCGCTGTGATTGGCCAGATGCACTCACTCCCTTCTATACAACGACATTTTGGTAAAGCCTTCTTGGTCTATACGCGTAGACTCAGAGATCTCTGTTATGAGAATCTCGTCCTCTAGAAGATTTCAATGATCATTCTGAGACCTGACTGTTCGCGACACGTAAAGGCACTCGGATGTTTTTAATCCATATCCAGCATATGTCTACCTCCCGTTCTATTACCAGCCTCACCAACCCGACCCAACCTTAGTGTCGCCCTCATCCCGCTCTCCCGCACCCGCACGCTCCTCTACCTTTGCTGGGTAACCTCGTGGCAGCCCTCAGTCCAAGAAGATGGGCTCTACTAACCCAGACTCAGGCGGAGTCGTACATCGAGGCTCTGTCCCAAGCTCTGGCAGGGGACCGCAGGATGTCCCAGACCGTTGCTGCTGGCAAACTTACGCGCCTTGCTATTGGCTAGCTATTCCGAGCATTCAACGCTCCACGTCGAGCTTGTGGATCGAAGGATCTCCGTTGAGGGACGAATAGACTCCGATGGCATGCCTGATGACTCAGTGAGACTCTCTCAAAGTGCAATGCTGCCTCCGCGGGGGAGAGGAAAGTCGAATCCAAAGAGCCGGATACCGGTATGAGCCTGTGCTTGTGAGCGGCATGCGGAGCGGGTGGCACAGCCCTGGGGTGCAGTTCTCTCCGGCCCCAATTGCTGTGGTAGTCCGATCTAAAGCCCTCCTAGCAATGTAGCCAGTGCCTCTTCTTCCACTCCATTCCAGTGCCATAACGGTAAAGGCACCCCGCAGCCGCAGCCCCAACCAAGGAAGCCTATTCTATTATAAGCATCAGCCTCACACCGTGCGGTGGCCTGAGTGGCTAGCAAGGCGAAGTAGACGGACTTTCTTTCCAATATATAATCACCTTCCCTAGTAGTATTGTGAGTTGGAACTCTTCGTGATTGTTCTTCTGTGGATTTTGTTTCGCGTGCCCTCGCGCATCGTTCCGTGCTGGGCCAGTATAGTGGCGCAGTAGACCGTAGATGGCGCGAAGGCGGGTCGTGGCAGTGTATAAGCTAGCGCTGTTTGCATGAATTCAGATTCAAAGTGGGGGCGATTAATGATTTGGCAAAGAGAATAAGCATCCATTCTTCTTGGTCAGTGTTCAATCCCTTCAGAACATCCACTTCAAAATCTCTTTCCGGGTTATATATGGTAAAGACTCAAATATGAGCGTGGCAAAGCTCTTCAGCTCGATGTTTCGTTACAAAGATACCTACAGTCCTGCAGTATAAATTTGGGCACTCTCTTACCACTGCTTGGGGTACCCTATGGGCTTTCAGGACTCCGAACACGATGACGATGACGATGCAGTGGGTATTGGGCAGCCTTTCGACTGGCTGGATACATGCTAGCTAGGCTAAACTTTGCGGTGGTTTCGAGCGATTAAGAGTGAAACCCGTGCAGTGGTATATCCAGGTGCCCAAACTTATGACCTTCAAAGGTAGTCCTGTACCAGCCCAGCCAAGCTCTTGTAGAATTCCACCTATACGCGACGAGGGCTGAATGCTTCGAAAGACCGCGAATTAAAGCAAAGGGATCTTGATGCCGCTATTCCATCTACTTCAATTCCAAGCCCCTCAAAATCGTTACTTTAGTGTGAGATTCGCCATCGAGTTACTGGTAGCCTTGCAATAGTGCTTGACGTCCCCTGGGATATCACTGAAAACTGCAACGCAATGGTTTTGGTAAACTTCATAGCTCTCCAGGCCACTTCAGACGGTGCTAGACTGTCACACCGTGTTCAAAGGAGCCGCCTGAGATACATTGCAACTCTTCCTTCGGTTTTCCTTCACTCAGCTTCGCCGTACGTGAAAGCTCAAGTCCGAGAAAGATAACTCAGGGTTCAGGACGTGGTTGTTGGCGGACCGGAAGCTGAAGCATGCGGGGTTCGATGAAGCTTTGGACTGCGTTTGATCGAGTCAGCTAGGCTACTTCCCGTCCAGGCTGCGCGCTTGTCGAATGCCATTGAAAGCTTCGAATCCATCTCAATTTCGTCACAAGAATCCCAAAAAGAGGAACACCAGTCGCGATATCAAGCAGACGCATAGGTGTCGACAATCTCGTCGACGTAAGGGGGACAATGTATAACCTCCCAAGCGGTCTAATCGGTCGAAGCGAAGAGTAGCTGGCGTGTCCATATGCCGAAGGGTCTGATCCCATCAGATACAATTCTCACTCCTTCCGCCTCTCTGTCATAAATGGCTCCTCTCCCTCTTCCTCAATTACCCGCCAGAACGCGTACAGTATACCCAGAAAGCAGAGCACCACGAGCGCCTGCCCTACCCACTCTGGCAAACTCCTAGGACCCGCCTCGTGCGCGCTGCTCGTGACAGAACTATGGGTCGACGCGGGAGGACTTGGGTACGCGCGCTGGTGGGTACCATAAGTGGGAGGAGGGCCCGAGAGGAGAGGGGCCGTCTCGGATTGGGTCGCGACGGCGTATGAAGGGGGTGATTCGTTTATGGGCAATTCGCTAGGTAGTAGTAGTGAGCCAGATTCGGAGGGAGGACGACTTTGGTAGGCGGGAGGGCGTAGGTCGGTAGCCATTTCGAGGAATTGAAGAAGAGTGTGGTGGGCTTTGGTGAAGCTGGGCTGGCACGCTGGGCATGAAAAAAGTGGCACACTCTCACCAAGTACTTTGCCTGTGTGTACTGTACACCCGTTTACCGCTGCATGAAGCGCTTCAACAAGTCTCCACATAGCCCAAGGTAAAGAGCTTCTATCTTCTTTAGATTTCTGAAAATACATTGAAGCAACCCAAGCAGTGGCAGACAGGTGTACGCACGGGCTGAGTACTTGCTGAGGGTGCCACTTTTTTCGTGCCCAGCGTGGCTGCCATGGCTGGGTAGTGAGGTTGAATGGGATGAGGCTCTAGCTGAAACCGGCTTAGTGACATTTTGCTCCTCCATGCAGCAATCTCTCATCCTCAACACCATTCCTCCAACTGCGAATCCATCGTCAAGTTTCTTTCAACGAATGGGCACAGCAAGGTGCTTTTTGTCTGTTTATATATATCTGGCTCGTTGCTTTATCCAGTGTATGGGACTGCTAGCGAGGTGGCTGGGTGCTCCTGCCACCAATAAAATCAGGCGGATTTCCTGTTTGTCTACAGCACGTGAACTACTTCCATTCACCCCACGGCGCGATTCGAGTGATTGCTTCTCCTTCCAATCTTGACATCGCCTTGTTCTCTTCCCTTGCTCCGCCGATTGATCTTCTTGCTCGCATCCAATTTTCCAACTTGAAAACACGCGTCGCCCAAGACTAGCCATGGGGCCTCCATTTACGAAAGGCTACACGCCTGTTTCGAGAAGGGGCGGCAAACGGCCGGGCTCTGGGCGAAAGAAGAAGGCGACTGCTCTGAGGCAGCAGAAAAATACAATTTCCCCCGAAGATGTGCCCCAGCCAAGTATGGAAGTAAACGAGTTTGGGATGCCTTCAAATCATCAGGTACGTTGTCAATCGATCCCCAAACGGTGAACTCTAGGCTAACTTATGGCTAGGACACCGGAAGGCCGACCAAGAGAATGAGAATCAGTGATATGACGTTTGGTGGTGAGCATGATAATAGCAAGGTCCGTTCATCCAATGATGCTCTTCTAAGGATCGTCGCGAGCCTGAAGGCAAATGCAAGAGCTTGGCCCCGTTGCTGACGAAGCCCAGGAAGCAATCTTCGACAAGGCATTATACGACCTGGAAGATTATGACGTTGTGGACAGTGATGAAGTGTTACGTTTAAGTCGCATAGGCACGGTGCCGATGGATGAGGACCTGGATGACTCCGAGGAGGATGAGCTGTCAATGCTGCCTACTCCTAAAAAAGCCCCGTATCCAACGCGACGATCCCTCGGGTCAAACCACGATGAAGGACTATGGACGGATGAAATACCGAGCGAGAGTCTATATGCGCCAACACGGAGCACGAAAAACGAAATACCGAGGTTCTTCTGCTCTTACGAGGACTGCCCGCAGTCGAAAGATGCAGGTGGCGGATTTGCTACTAGGTCCCAATTGGAGAGACACAACGGTGTCCATGACCCCAGTGCCAAGTGCGTATGGAGAGGCTGCGACAGAGTCTTTAGTCAAGTTCATTCTATGGTAAGTAAGGCTCGCTAGTTATTTGAACTGGCCTCCATCTACTAACACATTCGTAGCGAGACCACATCAAGCGAATACACTTGAAAGGCGCACAAGATGGTACGGTCGAGAGCGATGTCGACAATGCAATCAACGACGAGGCTGTAAATATTTCTGAAAATGATAGAGACGAAGAGCTGGACGACGCTGTCACCGGAGGCGCGACGGATGGTCCCACAGAGGTATCACAGAACGGGATATTTCCATTATCTGAGTTCCGTTGTAGCTACAAGGAATGCCCACGGTCTAAGGCTATGGGTGGCCGCAAGTTCGCCAGTAGACAGGCACTCCAGAATCACGAAGCGACGCACAACCCGAGTATCAAGTGCATATGGGCCGACTGCGATAGAATCTTTGCTAGAATCGATAACATGGTGAGTAACAAGCCTTGTTCCCGCAACGAGCCCGTCTCTAACACGCTATGCAGATGACCCATTTCAAGAAAATACATTCGAAAGACCAACAAGCGCTCCAGCCCGATGTGGCTACTACAGCTGATAACATGACTACAATCGCTCCACAACAATCCACAATGTCGCTAGACAGCACCGCAGAACCTGCGCGTAGGCGAGGCCGGCCGCGAAAGGGTGCTGCTAAGACTCCAAAAGAAGCTCCCGAAGAAGGACCTCAAACGCGAAAGAGGGCATCACAAGAAGAGAAAGACCTTTCTCAAGCAGCCAAAGAAGCGGCTCAGCTGCTGAACCAAGCTGCCAATGCTCCAGCTCCCCCCCTGGGCGCGAGGCCAAATCCGATACCCACTCCAATGCCGCCCAGATCAGACGCGCAAGCTATGTTGGAGGTAATGAAGCTACAAGGGCAAGCGGTGGCCTTGGAGGCAGAAGCTAAGAAACTACAGGCAGATGCTTGGAACTTGAGGATTCAGGCGAGGGAGTTGGAGTTGCGTTTTCAGAGTCGAGAGGGGCAAAGTGCAGTATGAGCTCTTCATGTCCAGACATGTATTATCGATGTATGAATCAATGCAAATGAAGTACACAGGTAGCCATCCTTGAGTATTTCCCCAGGTTTGGATTTTTTCTCAAGGTAGGGCCTATTGGCTCCTCGACTCTAGAGACGGTTCAGGTTTTCCGATCAGTGCGGAGAGAATCCGGGGCGAGTTTTCCCCACAATGCAAAGCCGGGAACCATTTAGAAGGCCGAATTTCTATTTTAACATCAAGGTCCCGAGGACTACGGGTGAAAACATTTAGTTTCCTAGGTGAGACCTTTGGCTTTGATATTTCTTGGCGTTTGAAAAAACTCAATCAGTCTTTACAGTCAACCACGAACTCTTCAAGATGGCAGAATCTCCAAAGGTAGCCATAATTACTGGTGGAGGTACGTCGTGCTCTCATATATTTTAGTTCAGATTGGATGCTACGTCAATAGTGTTTATTTGTCAATTCTCCAGCAAGACGTTATTCTTTCTCTCAACCAAAAAGAGACATCAACCCAACACCCCAACTGACCCCACTACACCAAAGCCTCCGGCATGGGCCTCGCTGTCGCCCGTACTCTCGCCAACCGCCCCGACTGGCACGTCGCCATCCTCGATCTCCACGAGCGCGACGCTCTCACCACTCTCGGCGCCGCCTCATCATTCCACCGCGCCAACGTCTCCTCCTACGACTCCCTCGCCTCAGTCTTCCACGAGATCTACACCACGCACAAGCGCCTCGACTTCGTCTTCGCCAACGCCGGCATTGCCGAACACGCCAACTTCTACGCTATCCACGACGTCGACGGACCCCCGCCCCCCGTGACTGGCCTTGACCCCATCGTCGATATCGACTTGAAGTCTGTGGTCATGACAGCTTATCTGGCGCTGTACTACTTCCGGAAGAGTCCCGGTGAAACGCGGGACAAGAGCATCGTCATGACAGCGAGCTGTGGCGGTCTCTACCCCTCGTACTACTCGCCCATCTACACGGCCACCAAACACGGCGTCGTCGGCTTCATGCGCAGCATCGCGCGCCATTTCTTCCTGCAAGAGGGGATCCGCGTGAACGCGGTGTGTCCGGGCATCGTGCGGACGAATCTGCTGGATGCGAAGGAGTGGGCGAATTTCCCGGATGCGTATTTCACGCCGGTGGAGAAGATCGCGGAGACGGTGGTTATGATGGTGGATGGGATGGATGAACAGGTGAAGGTGGAGGGGCAGATTTGGGGGAAGGCGGTCGAGGTGAGTGGGGTCAAGCATTATTATAGGGATGCGCCGGAGTTTTGTGATGAGGCGATGCGGGCGGTGATGGGAGCGACAGATATTGTGGAGTTGAAGACTTGATGGGTTGGTGGGTGGTAAAGGGGGGGCAGATTGGGATACCCTAGTTAGTACGACCTGAGATAGAGTTATGTAGCATATAAATGTATGCTCGTACCTATGAAATGCCTCTTGAGCGACTCAGCTTGTTTCTTTCTTCCGAGGAAGATGCTGGATTGCGGTAGATCGCTCCTTGCAAGTGGCGCAAGAAGGCAAATCAATGGCACTACTGCTGTTAACACAGAGCAAAAAGAAGTAACAATCAAAAGATTAAAGAAAGAGTAAAAGATCACCCTCCCGGTGGAGAGTGTAGAAAACCCCGAACGGGTTTATGTTTCTTCGCTGCGGCTTTTCAGACGATTTTTCGGGAAACAGCCATAATGCCAATTCCTAAAAGGTCTGGATTTAAACTCATAATACATAGCGGCACCCTATGCATTCGTAGACGAGTGCAATTGATGACGTACCCATCTCATCCCATCCGGTTTCATTCCATTCAATTCTCATTTCCCCCCCCACCCACGACGCTTTTCTACCAGGCATTCAACTCATCGCTATCTACCATGGGATTCTCTTGCGGCTTCGGTCCAGAAAGCTAGGCACTTATCGCCTGCTACGCCCTTTTCATCATCGCCTACTTGATTGCGATTGCGGCGGCCTTCATCACTGCATCCAGGAAGAAAGCCATGACCCCCACTTTGCTTGTTGCTATTGCAGCACTAGCAATGGTGTTCTACTGCATGTAAGTCGGCTAAGCCCGCTGGGGCACCTCAGACAGTGGCAAAGAAGTACACAGTTGACGACTAACGAAGCTGCAGTTTGAACATCTTACCAGGAGGGTGGGGGGGGGGGGGGGCGGCGAGGGCTACGGCAGGCGCATGGCACCTCTTGTATATAGCCTCACCTTCCTCTAGACCTCTCCTTCTCCTCTACATCCTTATTATCAAATACAACACGTAAAACAGGCACCCTATACAGTCGTGGACGAGTGCAACTCACAAACAAGATAATGCAGTGCCGGAGATGTACAGCGCCTTGCTATAGGTATCCGTACACTTTCCTGCCACTATCTGTGGGGCTCTAACATACTAATAGAAACTAGGGGCAGCTTCTAAGCTGCGTACACCGTGTTAACGCAGTCTAAGGTGCTCTAGTAAGGCTGACAGGATATATAAACTGTCTTATTTGACTTTTCTAGAAGGTGTTAAGGCAAGTTATATAGCGGTAAACCACTTTAAAAAAGAGTATATAGGGTGAAGCACGAGCTTATTAGGGCTAGGAAGAGGTTTTATTAGCTAATATCATGTAGGGTAAGGGGTATGTAAAGGTTTATAGCTATGTAGATCCCGAGCCTAAAACGGCGATGTAGACGAGGTAGCCAAAGAGCTGGAGGGGCTGTGGATGAGCTAGAGGTCTCGAAAGAAGGCGAGGCGGATGAGGATGCCGCCGGTTGGGAAGAGATTACGAAGGCGAGGGCGGCGAGGACGGCGTGGGCGATTAGGATTCTTAGGTCTAAGGTAAAGAAGGTGAAGAAGGCAGAGAAGTTGATGCCGTTGCGGTCGTTGGAAGAGTTGCCGCGGCTGGGGTTAGAGTAGGGGTGGTGTAGCGAATTGGAAGAGTCGCCGCGGCTGGGGTTAGAGTAGAGGTTGGTGTAACCCCCGCCGAGATTGAAGTCGCCCTAGGCTGTACATGTTGTACTTAATGATAAGAATAAGGATGTAGAGGTAGAAGAGCGTGGTGGGGGTGAGAATTGAGTGGATGTTTGACTGAAGAGTATAGAAAAGAAGAAGGCCGGGCAGGCAGACTTTTATATTTTTGCAGGTACACTTTCCCACCATAAAACGTGCAGTTACATAGGCTTGTCTTGAGGCAGATGGCCACTTTAGACAACTTTAACACAGTGTACGTAGATTAGAAGCTGCCCCTAGTTTCCATTAGTACATTAGAGCTATTGCGCCCGACCGGCCTCCTGCTCGAGTTAGTTGGAGGATAGCAGGTTGAACCCAAATATATACCCTTACTCAAGGAGCCTGCTAATGTCACATTATACCTTGATGGTTTCGTCGCATACCAGCTCAATAATTTTGTCTTAATGATTCTTTTTCATTTCGCCTTGAAAAAGTAATTATATCACAGCTCAGTTAGCTCGTCCCGACTCACCTCTATGATTTCGTCTCTTTTCACCTCGACGTTTTCGTCGTGGATGACGTCAACCACCCCATCTACATCCGCTTCACCATTTCATCACCTCACCAAACCGTAGCTATGCTGTACTGGACCAGGAGTTGTAGCACCAGGGCCTGAACTTGTCGGAGAACTGTATTCCACAAGCTCCGGAGCAGCTTCGAAGACCAGGTCACAAACGGGAATGTAAAGGAGCTAACTTTATGTACTTTGCATGCTGACCGAGATGTTGACGATATTCATGGTGTTGAATGAGATCCTCGGGGTATTGCGGCCCGGCGACATGGCCAATTGGGAGGGCTGTGAATGAGAATGAATATGGAAGGGATAAGAGAGTCACTAGCTACCTTGCTCATTGCGCCTCATGTATAGGCACCTCAAGTGAGTGGGACCTGTGGATGAAGAGCATGAAAAGACTCAGGTTGAAATTGATGTGAACTCTGTCGTATTGTAGATGCCGTAAAGGCGGACTATATAGAGGAACGAGATGAACTATCCCTTAGGGCGCTCCCTTGGTCGTTCCCTTGGCAGCAAGGAAGGCGCCAAGGAAAGGCACTCCCTTCCCTTGACAGCAAGGAAGCACCACAACTCCGTAAGGAAGAGAAAGGGAGAGTAAGGGATACCTAGGGGGGTGGTTTGCATGCAGGTGAACCGTACGAGTTGCTGATCCTAGGTTGCTGCAACCCGAATGAAAGGCGACTGGGGATAAAAGAGAGGCTCACACGAACTATGTACGTGCCATTTGACGCGACCAGCGCGTACAACTCGATCACAGCAAGCAAGTGAAAAGCATACTGAAATAGTTCCAACATGTGGGGATATCAATCTTACTCCGTACTACAATGTAGTCCCATCTAGCGGGCGCCTGGGGACGATATGAGATCGCGTGTTTGGTGATGTAATTTTTTGCCATGCGTGATCAAGGAAATAGCAAGCAAAACGGGGATATCATGCGCCAATATACCAAAGCTCAACTCCCATTACCTCGAACTTCGAACCCTCGTAGCTTAATGGTTCGTTCCCAAAGGTAGGACAAGAGCTTGACACTCCCTTCTCCAAGTTGTCATTCAGCCATAAGCCATAATGACCGTCCCTAATCATTGTCAGCGGTTTGAACTATCCCGGTTTTAGCGAATTGGCTTACCCTCCCCCAACACTGAAGAAGCTTTGCTCGCAGAATATTAAATAGTCATTCACCCCACTGTAAGGGAACGCCTTGAACCGTATTCTCTCTGGTGTACTTGTTCCACTCCGACTACTCCCTTGGACAGAAGAATGAGGGCTCAGCGAGCTCGCAGGTTTGGGGTGTGCAACTGTCGCCATTCGTTGTGCATTGGTGGTATCGGCGCTAGGAGGCGGCGGGAGAGATGATGTAGTCGGTATAGACGTGAGGATGTGGGCGCGCCATAAAAAACATTCGCCAGTGCCGAAGAAGTGCGGCGATGGATGGGGGGACTCGTTGAGATATGCTCCGAATGTCTGTAATTGTCAGTCTCACGCCATGAGAATCGGCAGCTTTTACGCAATTATGGTATGGCTTACTCCACCGTCCCCATCTTGAACAACTAGCACGAAACCACCCCTCTTTCCCCTATACTCATCACATTTCTCGTATAGTGTTGCTAAGCTCACGCCATCTTGCTCCAAGCTGTATATCAGGCTCCAGTCGTCCACTAGTTGTAATCGCGGCGGCACCAGTAACCGGATCTCCTCTGCCAGAGCTTTTGATAGTAGCCTCGAAGACTGTGTCGTGTTGGATTTGTAGCCCTTCAAGGTAAGTGGAGTGAGTGGAGGAGGCTGGAATGGCGACGCGTGCCGCCGCGGGGGAGTGTAGACGCCGTTCATACTGTCGAGGCTCTGGCTTAGACTGGGCGTTCCAGAGGAATTCTCCCTGGAATTATGCGGCTCGGTTGACAAGCGGCGAAGGAGGCCAGATACAGCGTATGTTACGGGGTAGGTGAAGTAGGATGAGGACTTGGATGGATGGGACTGGGAGGAGAGGGACGGTTCGGAATCTGTGTCGGTCGGCATTAACGGTATCGACGGATGAAGGGGTTTGTTGTGAGGGTCTTGAGGTGAAGGATAGTACGTTGCTTAGGCATGCAAGGCGGCAATAAAGGTTCTTTGGTGGATGAGGTTGTGTTGTATATAGGTGTGACATCGAAAACTGGATGGAATGATCCGCCACTTTAGCCACACCGCCGCTTGCCCTGGCACTTCCCCAGATTTGTGGCTCCCGCCAAGTACGTCTAATCATTACTAATTATAGACTTGTAACTATCACCCAGGGCAAGATTGTTGATAAATTGTTCATATTGATACATTTTGAATCACGGCTGTAAGTTTCCATGGAATCTTCGCTGTCAAGGTCAGACATCGCTGCTCAACGTGGCCATACATAGAATAAGATCCTTCGACATAAATATCCACCATAAACAGCTAGTCGACAGCTTTGTCTCTATCAACATCACCATTTTCGTCATCATTTGCCGGAGTTTGGTCTTTCGAACCCTGATCCTCTTCGCCTGGTCCTTCGCTGCCTGCTGACTCTCGTAATGTGCCCCCCTTTCGTTTCGGAATGACCTCCATGAAAGCATCTCCCCAATCACCCAGCTCCAACCATCTCAGCATGATTTCCAGAACGTGGTTTGTGGCTAGAACAGCACGGCTATTCATCTGTAGGAAGTCGCCGATTGGTAGTTTAGCAGTCTTTATTCCGCGGTCCATTGCTCGCCTGTAGCATATGCCTTTGTAACGGTTCTTGTCGACGAGACCTCCGATAATGTATGTGCTGTGCGGGCTCAGATGCTCCAATGTGACATCGCTTTCACTCGATAGATAAACGACCTCCCCAGTGCCCGCACCTGCTTCTAGATCATCCGAGTCGTCTCCACGTTTGAGATGTCCGGCAACCTCGCCGCCTCTTTCTCCCTTCATCCACTCCGTTGCTTTTTCAGAAACTTGAACAAAATCCTCGGGGAAGAACTGGATTCCTTTCCAAGACTCGTGATTTTTTGCCAGAACACCGTCAAACCGCTCCTTCAGCTTCCCACCAAAGGAAGACACGGCAAGGTGTGCCCTCAACCGCGCATTTCTATTGTCGGAGTAGCACCTGGTGATTTGACTGGCTAACGACTTCAGTTCGGGATCTTCCATCAAGTCATCGAAGTCGCAATCGATGATAAAAGTGATCGGAAGCTGAACGACTTTCCCCTTTGGCTTCCGCGAGAAGTCCTCACCGGCAAGTACTGCTTGTTGCACTCGCTCTCGTCTTCTCTCCTTGGCCGCCTTCGCCTTTTCTTTGCGCTTGACCTTCCGGGCCTCTAAGCCTGCCTCCCATGCCTGCTGACGCTTCAATTTCTTCTGCTGGTTTTTTGATACGTAGACAATGTCAGAGGGTTCACCAGGATCGACGTTTACCCCGTCTTGTAATTCCCAACTCTCCTTAGCTGGTTCGGGATGCTCCTGTAGATATGGTGAAGGTGCATCTTGCTGCAATGATGCGGACTCGCCATCCGCTCTTTTTTGAGCTACGGTAGGGTCTGCAGCGTGATCTAGCTTCCTCATTTTGGTCGGTCGCTCATGTGGTTCTCGCTCCTCTACTTCCATGGTGTTGATGGTGGGAAGTGAAATTTTGGTGTGGAGTTCTTTAAGCGGGCTAGGAGAAAGAAACCGTGTCGCTGAATCAGCCGTAATATAAGTAGAATACTCCGCGACCCTGCCCTCATCACCAACCTCAAGCTCTGTCACGACGAGACCTAAGCTACCGGTGCAAGCCCCACAATAACCGCCATCATGCCGCAGGATATGCCGCCTGTGGGCGGCTACGAGCCAGTCCAATACAAACGCAACCTGCCAGCCCGTGGCTTCCGACCGTCCGTCTACCTCCTCGCAACTGGGCTGCTCATGACCTACGGGTTCTACAAGGTCGGCAAAGGCATCAGAGAATCAAAGTGCGTGTAGTCCAGTCAATTGGCACATACAAATGCTAATCATGTTTGCTCTACAGTGAACTCGCCAGAGAGAAGATGTGGGCGCGCATACATCTCATTCCAGTGCTACAGGCGGAAGAAGATCGGGATCAGGTCCGGCGGTACCTAGCGGACAAGGCACGAGAGAAGGAGCTGTTAGGCAGCGAGACTAAGGTGTACCACAACGATCGGTATGTTCTAATATCCATTGGCATTCTGGTTGTATCGATACTGATTGAAACCCCTCCAGATTCGTCCGGCCCACGTTTGCTGTTACCCCAGAGCACGAAACGAAATAAGGAAAGCCTTCATCGATAGATACCAAACTCTTTGTACATACTAGGAAGTAGCTGCGGAATCAAATCAAATACAACAGTGCTGAGACACGCTTGGTTAGACACCACAAGACGTGTTCATTATTCGCTACAAGCAACCTCCTTGAACCAATTGCTAAGACATGTTTTATAAATTCGGACCTTACCCCTCCTGACCACGCAGGACATGAAAAAGGTGGCACACTAATTCTAGAACAAGCTGTCTCATGTGTACACCTGTCTGCCACTGCTTGGGTTGCTTCAATGTATTTTGAGGGATTGAAAGAAGATAGATGCTTTTCGCCTTAGGCTATATGGGAACTTGTTAAAGCACTCCATACAGTGGTAGACAGGTATACACACGGGCCACAGGCTGAGTACTTGATGAGTGTACCACTTTTTTCGTGCCTGGCGTGCTGACTTTGCAGATGTCCCTGATTTCCAATATCGATGAAGTGTTGACAGCGAAGCGGCGGGTAGAAGAGGGTGAGTTCGGGGCTGAATCGAGTCGCTGCTCCTAGCAGGTTCTAGAATTAGTAGTATTCACCACTTGAACAGTCGACTCGGACCGCCGCCCCCGTGGAAACGCCCATTTAATCTCCAGTTGTCTTTCCACTTTGCAATCTCGCACAAAAGCACAACCACCCGCCTCGACACTGGTCCTCGTGCCATCACCCAACAATACTCCACGCATCAATATATGTAGACCATCAGGTCATCCATCCCTGTACACACCCTCGAGTGCACGCTCACAGTGCTCGCGATCTCCAGTATGGGATCCTTGGAACAGTCGAAGAATGAAGCGGAGGCCCCCACCCACGATGCCGAAGCTATGGGCTACGCGGAATCCGACGCGGGCTCCCTCGATTCAGAATGGGACCTTGCGTCAGTCGACTCCTCCACCGGATGGGCGATCGTCCACCACGACGAGGCTGTCGAGCCCGCCCCTGGACCCACTGGACTGGACAGCGGTAGTGTTACTGAGGACAAGGATAGCAGGTAAGATACATTAACCTATCACGCAGGGCATGGAAAAGGTGGCACTCTAATTCCAAAACAAGTTGTCTCGTGTGTACACCTGTCTGCCACTGCTTAGGTTGCCTCAATGTATTTTTAGAAATTGGAACAAGATAGAAGCTCTTTATCTTGGGCTATGTGGACATTTGTTGAAGTACTTTAAGTAGTGGTAGACTGGTGTATATACGAGCTGAGTACTTGATGAGTGTGCCACTTTTGTCACACCCAGGGTGCCTATTTAGCTTAAGATTGAGCATCAGGACTAATAACCTATTCAGGAGCAGTGTGCCAACCAAAGAGGTGATATTCTTGGTTGGCCCAACGGACGACATGTACTCCATCCCGGCAAAGCGGCTTCGCGAGCACGTCCACACTTATCTGGACGACTCTCCATCCAATCTGGTGATCCGTCTTCCCGAGTTCGATTCTGAGACCTTCGAGTTCTACCTCGAAGCGGCGTTAGACAACTTCTTTAGCGAAGAGCAGCTTGCTCTCCAACAGAGCTGGATGATCTTAGCGAAAGCCTACATGCTGGCTGATCGCCTCAACGACCCGTTCTTTGAACTAGCTCTTAGGGCTGCTATGATTCAAAAGGTCGGGCTGTATAAGCAGAAGAAGGCAGGATTTTTCGATATCGAGGTGGTCCAGTGCGTCTACCAACATACTCTGCCGGGATCGCGGCTTCGAGAACTCCTCGTCCATTTCAGTCTGGGAAATGGCCCGTCGGCAGAGCTTATGGGCAAGAATCTTCCCCATAGATTTGCAGTAGAGCGCTCAGACGAGAAGAAACGTAGGATGAGAGGTCTGCAAGATGCTGTCCAGGAACCTTCTACTCATAACGTCAAAATTCCTTTGCTTGACTCTAGAGGCCGCGAGCTTCCAACAATGGTTCCATACCCAGGGAGACTCGCTCCAATCGCAGAGAGGGTTCCTACTTGGTCGGGGTCAGCGGCATCTGTTCGCAAACAGGTTGCTCTTGATATCACTCCGATAGAATTTCCTCTTGGCAGGAAGTCGATGCCACCTAAAATCGATGTTCCAACCACTCCTGATCCCTCACCTCAGGTTCTACCTTCCTCGTCGAATTCGTATTTCGCAGATTTGTCTGGCGATCCACCTTCTCCTAGCACTCGGGTTGGAACGGCTGTGCCCAAAGCCTCACGCACCCGGGAGGACTCCGAGTCTCGGCCATCATCACCTGTGAGCGAATCGTTCGACGAGAACTCAAACTCAGTAGTCACCAAGGCCAGTGTGGACAAAGCCGTACCAAGCCCGTCACATCCATTATCCCCTGTAAGCCAGAAGCTGGACCGGATTTCGCACGACGACGTCTGCGAAACCGATGCGGATAGTCCCGCCCCGATTCTGGGAAGAGCTGCGACACCTGCTCGTCAAATCTCTAGGCCGGGATCCGTGAGTCCAACGACACCGAGTCAAGATGTTCCCAAATCTCCCCAGGACTACAGCCAACCCGACCCGATTGTGTTGCGCTCGCCAGCTGCGCAGGTGCGGAAGACGCCCTCTGAGCTCCTCCAGGCAGCTGACCGTTCTCAATCTTTGTCGGATGCGGAGACTGACGACACCGCGGACAGCAAGTCCAGGCGATTGATTGAGACACCCACCCCACAAGGCTATCATGAAGCGAGGCATTCACGTGTCCGTCCGGCCTCAAAGCACGTGGAGCTGGATAAGGTGAATTCGCCGTCGCCTCGCATTCCTCAACCCAGGGTAGTGAAGCGCGCCAGAGCCGGACACTCTTCCGGCATCACTTCGAGCAAATGGGCGCCCTCACCTGATAGCTGCGAGCGGTCTTCTTCATCGCAGCAAGAGGCATCTCCAGACAACGGTAGCACTGCACTTAGCAGGATTTCTCATAGAGAGCACCCCATCCGCCAGCCCAATGGGCCAGTCCCGACCGAAGATCTGAAAGCTCGCCGTAGCGGCGGGGGGCGTGACAGCAGAAACTTTGCTGCTCGGTCTCATGGTAACGGCCACCAGCTCAACATCGACCATCAACAAAATGTCGGTCATCGACTCAACGTCGCTCACCACCAACACATCGACATCAACATCACTCAGCCACGTCAAACTTCACCCGCCGACGGCTTCCTCGCTCGCCCCCAGTCTACCTCTTATGAGGGGCACGAATTGGTCTCTGCTGATGTGAATGAGCTAACCAAAAGGTTGGCGAAATGGTAGGATGGAGAGGCTGGACGTTGCGCGGAAGACCGGACATACCTAGGTACCGAGGACCGCAACTTCATTAGCAGGCCTCGAGGTCACGGTGAGGACTATGCTGGGCAATCATAAGAAACCCCGCCAGTTGATAGTCGTCATTCTCATCAATACTCCTTGGTCCCGAGGAAAGTGCATCTTCGTTCTAAACGATGATGTAGCTATGTTAGGTATGATGGACTCTTATGGATATAGATGGGGTAGGCATTTGTGTTGAAAGGCCCTCGGTTTTATTATCAAAAGTGATTCTAGTTTTCTGAAGCTAGAGGGGTTGCGACGGATCCGTGGATGGTTCTATGGATGAATGGTAGAGCTTTCTGCGGCTGGTTCTTATTCTTCTCTTGTAACAGCTCGACATCGACCTCTAGAGGTTAATTCATTGTTATGAAATCCGACGTGCTCTCTCCAGTGTGTCTTGGTAATTGACCCCTCTTCAGTACATAGTCTTCGCTCTCAGTCAGTTGCTGGAAACTCGGGAGCGACACAGAATGGCGACTGTTGTACGGACTCCTCAGATGCCCTAATCACGTGCTACATATAGTCGCCGAGCGATCACTCGTATTCTCGCTATTGTACCACAAACAAGGGGAGGGCCTATTTAAAGGCCGAGAGCGGCAGCGCTTGGGGCCTTTGGGGCTGTGTAGGTGCACAGGCTGGCCCCTGCTGGTAGACGAAAAGCAGATCATTCACTACTTACAAACCCCCAACCTTCTCCCTTAGCACTGATTGATTCTTCAGTAACTAGCTAGTAGAGGCATATTGATCTCCTATGCATCACGTATGCCAGTTCCACAACAAAGACCGGTCAAAAAGGCCCCCCCCCATCACCCGTACCTCGCGAGACCCTACCGAAACGTTGGCACAAGGCTGAGACATCCAGCCTTGCGCATCAACCAAACAGAAGGCGCCGGGCAAGCCTCAATATACCCACGGCCGTATCCGTCGATGCCGAGTTGGCCAAGCTCGTGTTCTCATCTCTCTCACCAACCACCCGGCTCGACTCGCTGTGCAACAAGGACAATCCCGTAACTTTTCGTGAAACTGCCTTCAGCCGGGGCAAAATCGGGTGAGATGGTTGGCTAATCCACGCGACGGCTGCTTTCACAAGAGAGCACACCAGCTGCGGTACCGCCCTGGCGTTGATCTGGAACTCTGGAGCTGAAAGATGAGGACATGGGCCCTTAATAATTAAAACAAGATGGACCCCCGCGAGAGGAGTGGTTGTGTGCGACGTAAGACTGAAAAGGTGTTGTTAACTCCTCAGCTCTCATATACTTTGAACTTTCTTCAATATCATCCAATACAATGGACTCAAGAGAGCATATCATCGCGGTCCCGAAATGGACCTTGGCACTTCGCATCGTGTCCCTCGTCCTCGCAGTCATTATTCTCGGTCTGAACGCCTATGGCATCCGGTGGTGGGCTTTTGACAAGCTCATCTTCTCTCTCGTCGTTGTACGTGTATTAGCGAGTGATCTCGGGTGTTCATATCGACTGACTTCATCGCAGTGTCTTTGCACAATTGGTGTAGTGGTCTACATGGTAGTGGCTACGCTCGCAATTCCGAAAGCCTACAATATGTGGGCTTTCCTTGCACTCGACATCTGGATGGTTATCTTCTGGCTCATTCAATTCGCTCTCGTTGCTAGCCTTGCAGCTGCCTTCGCAGACGCTACGTCGTGGGCCTATAGCTATGGCTACAGCTACTACTGGAAGCGGGGCGACCTTAGCAAGCGTGACACTACGACATATGGCGCGTACTACGGTGCTCTCGTTGCCGGAGCGGTTTTCGGAGCCTTTAATTTGTGAGTGGCTTCAAATCAGAGCGTTCGTAAAAGTGGTAATCCACAGACTAACGACGTGTAGTATTCTCTTCGTAGTGAACCTGATCATCTTCAGCATCCATCTTCATAAACACCGCCTCTCCGGTGCGCCATCTACAGCACCTCCTGGTTACAACGGTAACGCAGCCGTACCTATTGAGAAGTACGAAAACGACGCCCAGCCATACCAGTTACAGCCCCAGCAAATGCCACAGCATCCCCAGCCAGTTGCCCAACCTCAGTACGGTCATCCCCAGTATGCCCAACCACAACATCCTACACCTCCGCAATTTACCACTCCGTATACCCAGGGCGCAGACCCAGTAAGCAGGCAGGAAGCTATCAGCCCGATTTCTAATTCGGGCCATCCTGTGAATGCGTCGGAGCTATCCACCCCTCAGCACACAGGAGGAAATCCAAATGTGGTGGAACTATCGAGCCCACAACATACAGGCAACCCTAATGCAGTGGAGTTGGGTCCGGGTGGCTACAAATGAGCTTCTGAAAGTTGTACGCTGGGAGTAGGATTCAATAAGTCGTAACATGAGCCAATCACTCAATTTTGAAGAACTCGATTTCCTTGGCTCGGTCCTTTGTATCACACGTAATTGAGCACCAATCATACATTTTATGATCTCCCTGACTTGGTAATCTAAACAATCCGACTGGGATCCTCAGCTCTTCCTCCCTCGTCCGCAGAAGTCACTTTGCCCATATGATGCGTCCTCGCCTGCCCACCCAATTCCCTCTCTTCCATCCTCCTGACCAACTCCAAATCCCCCAACTCTTCCTCCCTCGCCATCGGTCTCCCAGCACTAACTAACCAATCCTCCCCTCTCCTATCATAACTCGGCGGCGACCCCTCATCATCCACTCCTAGCTCCCCCTCCACCCTCACAGCATCCCTACTAATTAACTCCACCTGCCTCGTATACTCCTCAGACACTCCAATCCTCCTCTTAATCTTGAAACACCACTGCAAGCATAGCCACCCAAGGACCTGCGCGCCCACAGCTCCCCATGCCAATCCCAACCACGCACTACCCACGCTCACCTCTAGGACTCCCCAATGCCGCGCGTCGTCCGCGAAATTCCGCGCCGACGCCGTCAGCTGCGTGTTGCCTACGATATAACACAGCACCGCACCGACGCTCACCCACAACAGCACCTCCTTCTCCCTCACCCACGCCCACTCAAATATGGTCGGATCTCTCACACTCGACCTCCCCCCTCGAGACCAGCACGGCCGCCGAACTCAGCATCGCGACGACGTACATGATAAACCCCGGCGCCGTGGGGACCGAGACGTAGTCCGAATGGGTGTTTTGGTACCCCTCGCGCCCAGGGCCGAGCGCATACTTCCTCAACTCCCGCACCGCGTCGCGTATCGTAAACGTCCTCCCCGGTCCCGTGTACAGGCAGTGCATCGTGTAGTCGCTGTTCCCATCTGTCTCCGGCCGCGCGCAGCAGCCGTTCAGATACACCCGGATCGCCCACGTCTTGCGCCAAGGGCTGTAGGGCTCGTAGGGGTTGGCGGGGCCGTATTGGTAGGGCGGCGTCTGGCCGTCGGGAGTGTCCCAGCCGTGGAACGTGACGGAGATACGTAGGATGGAGAGGCGGTCCCCGAGGACGCGGGGGCGGAAGCTTTGCTCGCGGGTGCCGGGGGCGATTGCGGTGCCGGCGATGAAGGTTATGATGACGAGGCTGATGGCGAGGAGGTGGAAGAGGGTGGTGAGAGAGGAGACGAGGTGGGCGTAGCCGCGGTCGTTGGGATGGGTGTAGGGGGGTGGCGGGATGGGGTGGTGAGTAATAGGGTTGCTCCTGGGCGAGGCTGCAGCTTGGGGAGGGTTGGTGTGCATGAGGGCGGGCTTGCGGCGTCTATGGGATGGCAAGAGGTAGGATGGGGATGTGCATGGGATATTTTGGGAGAGTCCAGTTTCTTTGGGAGTTTGGTGAACTTGATGGAGATATTTCGGAACGTTTGGTGCTCACATAAGAATTTACAGGCTGGTTTTCGTAGTACTATTGAGAATGTTAACTATGATAGAGGATATAAGATCATTGGTTTCGTCGAAATCAAAAGATATCCATCGTGGTGGAACCATCGACATATATGCGTCCCACGAGGAGCGGCGCAGGATGGTAAAAAAGCCTCGCGTCTTGGGGCTCCAATATAATATATATTGAGACGCGGACCAGCCAATCGATTAAGGATTCCAAGACGGACCAAGACTGGTAACCTTGAAAGAGTCAAAGTGAGCTAACTGCATAAGCGCACGAACCCTGATGAAGATCTCAGGAATGCCTCGTATTTAACGCCAAGACCGGAGAGAATCTTGGACAGTATCAGATGAGCATGCTTTTGGAACTCTGTTGCCGGAAGGGAAGGAGGTGGCGAGGTGTTTGCGTGATGATGGCGTTCTGCTACAGTTTACCGCTGCATGAGGAGCTTCATAGTATTTTAAGCATTCCAAATGAGAAAGACACTCGGCGTTTTGGACAACTAGTAAACTCGCGAGACTGCCCCAGACAGCGCCGACAGGGTGTACGCAGATTGGAATATTCTTTCTGCTGCCCTCAGTGTGACGCTCTTTCTGTCATCGACACATCTCTGTGAATCTTGAAAATGTTCATCTTCGATCATTGCGACTAGAACGTCCATGATATGAGGTCACTATAGCACGCAAGGAAATTGAAAGTCAGCAAAGTGGAGTATCGCGTTCGATTGATTTGGCTGAATTGCCTCGAATAAATGTATAGCAGCAGTGCCAATTTTGGAGAAGGAAGCCAAGGGCTGTCGATAGTGAGCTGGTGGTACATCCTGAAAACCACACGTCCGATAAAACGCCTCGCCCCAAAGTACCATGTTCCTTATGAACCGTATGAACCGTATGATGATGAATGTCGGAAGAGACCAGTCCTCCGCCCAGATCGAAACTTCTTCACTGCTTCTGTTGTAGAGAGTGATCAAGTAGCGGACGCAGTAGGAGCGCCGAACTTCGCCTTCCTGGCCTCAGCTTTGACCCTATCGGCCTCGCTCATCCAGGCGGGGCCGCCACCAGGGCTGGCCCTCCTCTCCCTCTTCTCATTTCTCGGCCTCCGGTCGCCATCTCTGGGTCCTCGCTCGTTGTCCCTAGGTCCTCGGCCGCCCTCCCTCGGTCCTCGCGCATCATCTCTGGGTCCTCGGCCGCGGCGCCCATCAGATCTGCCTCCACGCCTCTTGATGTCATCGCCACGACGTCCCTCATCCGCGCCCTCTCGTCCTCGCTTGCGGCCAAGAGGTCGGTCCGGGAGAGCCTCGTTGATGCCCTTCGGTCCTTCAGTCGCACTGAACTTCTTCGCGCGCTCTAGCTTCTTGAGTTCTTCATTGTCGTCGAGGGGGATGCCGAACTTCTCCGCACGCTTCTTGCGCTTCTCGATCTCCTCGTCCAACGTAGTCTTGGCCAAGCCCTTGGTGAAGTCCACCTTGGGCTTCTCTTCCACCTTCTCTTCGGCCTTCGCTTCCTTGC
Organism: Mytilinidion resinicola; assembly: GCF_010093595.1. Taxonomy (NCBI): domain Eukaryota; kingdom Fungi; phylum Ascomycota; class Dothideomycetes; order Mytilinidiales; family Mytilinidiaceae; genus Mytilinidion; species Mytilinidion resinicola. The sequence continues at coordinate 2,825,180 of NW_022985439.1, forward strand.
TCGCCGGCTCGGCGCCCTTGTCTTCGGCAGCAGGCTGTTTGACGGTCAGGTCGTCGGTCTTCGCTGGATCGATGTCGGTGACTTGATTCGGGACAGCCTGGGGATTTGCGACCTGACCCTGTCCTCCTGCCGCGACAGCGGCGGTGGCTGGTTCAGACGTGGCCGCGGGCTTTGTCACAGTAGCGGTGGCTTCGGTAGTGTCGTCGTCCCAATCGATCTCGTCTTCGGCAGCGAGGGAGTCGGAGACGGCAGAAGCTTGCGTGGTCGACGGTTTCTTGTCAGCGTCCTGGAGGCGCGTCACCATGTCGGCCTTCTTGCCGGTGTGCGGCAGGTTGCGCGACTTGAGGAGAGCCTCGAGCTCGGCGTTCTTCAGTTTGGAATAGTCCATTGTTTCGATGGCTGATGGTTGCGGTTGCGGTTGTGTCGCGTTGATCGTCGATGGTGAGAAGTAGTGAAGGGGTATGGAAGCGCCTGGTCTGCAAGAAAGAGGGGATCAGCAGGTGCGCGTCGCAGAAGAGGCTTCGAAGGGAGGGACTGACAAAAATCAAGGAAGGACTCGACGAAGATGAAAGAGAGATGGAGTCGAGGGGACCGCAGATATTCTGCGCGCGAAAGTGGCTGGGGACAGAACGATTGAACAATAGAACCGGGTTAGCGTGCCAAGCGCCATCGGGCCGTGTTTCTTTCCGCGACACGACCCGACCACACGGTCGCTCAACCCCCACACATTACAATGGCCAACAACGCTGCCAACGCCGCCAATGAGGATTGGGAGACCCCAACCAAGGCCAAGGTTCAAGGCGCCATTGAATATAACAAGGCAAAGGGCATCACAGGGGAGAATGAAGATGTTTTCCGCAATTTCAAGGTCTTCTATGCACGGGGCTATTCTGCCTTTGTATGCTCAAAGACAACCCAAGAAGGCACCACAATAACCCAGATGTGGAGGAGAGAAAAGGCCTAAAGCAAATTATCGCCCTAAAAGAGATAAGAGAGCTTAAGAAGATTGTGGAAGAGGAGGGGTTCGAGGCACCGGCAATAACATAGAAGCAGAGCAGCTGGGGTATAAGGCTGGTTTTAAGTGCTCTAGGAGGACAATTTCGAGCGCTATAGGCACAATGAAGTACCACAAGTGCACAATGAAGTACCACAAGTGCATTGCCTGTTGCAGAGGATGGGTGAATGAATTAACAGCCAAACACCGATCCGAATAGGCAGAATATATGCTCAGGAAGGACCCAGAACCAGAGGACTGGCACTGGGTCAGGTTCTCTAATAAAGTTTGCTGGGGCATTAGACCCTAAGGAAAGCTTTAAATTATTAGGAAACCAGGCCAAAGATACTGTGCTGATTGCATCTAAGAGACGGATGATTACACGGTTAAGAATACTTAAAAAAGGCTTTATTTATAGGCTGTTTGTGAAGGGTGCAAGAGGCAACTAACGTGTACGCGTTGTATCCTATATACAGAAGAATAATAGTAAGGAAGAAGGAAAGCAGGGCAGGCCCGAGGAGAAAAGGGGGCTGCTCAGCCTCGTCCTCGTACGATGCTAGGTCGGTTCTGTCCTTAGCCTCTTAGCCACCGTTGAGGCTCTGCAAGCACCGTGCTACGGAGGCCGAGCCGTAGGAGCACCCACCAGGGCGCAGCCCATTACACTGTTGCTGGGTGGAATTTTAAGAGTCCACTCTTCTTTTACAATATTCCCTTAAATTTAAATGGAAAGATAACTATTAAGGTCTATTAAGACTATATCCTAGAGCCTCTTATAAAGCTTTAGATCTAAAGGGGTAACAACTCTATTCTAGAAGAGGATAGAGATGGCGGCTATAGCACAGGGAAAAAGAATATTGTTCAGACTTAGAAAGAGCAGAATAGGCTGGAGTACTACTTTAATATTCACAGTTTACCAGATCTAGCCCCTATTAAGAACTGCTGGCAGCCCCCAAAGCAGTATATCAGGAAGTCCCCTTACTGAGATGAGGATACCACAAGAGAATTGGTTTAAGAAGGATGGGATAAGGTTACAGTGAATTTCATTAATGAACGGGTGGATTCTATGCCCCTACGGCTTAAGTCAGTGATAGAGTTGGATGGAAGAATGACTGGCTTTTGATATATGTGCTCCTGGGAATTTATTCTAGCTGTAGATACATACAAATGTGATGGTGGTGGGCCATTTGGTTGCCAGTCAAATTTTCGGTGTATCGCATAACGTGTCACCCGCGTGCCGCCATCTCACATCCCAGCATTCACGAATCACTCATCTATTCATTCGACGATGCTTCACACCTAACAAACTCTAGATTGGGCCCGTTTCCGATCAAAAATTGCGACTTGACCCCAAAGCGATTCGACTGCGCTACAGAACACACTCTGAACCCCCGGTTTAAGATGCTACTATGCTCCTCCTTCTATACAATCAGTCGTACTGTTTCAAGAAATCCAACGCTTCGTTTTGCTCTTTACGAATGATCTCTACGTGCTTCTCGCTCCTGACTTTGATGTCGACTTTGAAGGGCAATGGTGCCTGAAGGATACCTGGATTATACGCCTCGGGATCCAGGTGCGACACTTTGCGCGTAATTGGATCCACTGGCTCTGAAAACTCAAAGGCCCAGAGCAGTTTTGCTGCTATGCGCCACATGTTACGTTCCGCAAGATGGATGCCTGGGCAGATTCGCCGGCCAGCACCGTAATTGTAGTGATGTTTTGGGTAGTCAGCATCGCCTTGCTTTGCACATCATGTTAGAGGGGTACGTATCTCGGTTCTCCCAATCTGGACTACCTGCATAGTCGTTTGCAAGTTTTGGGTGGTTAAGATATCGATCTGGGTTGAACTTTTCAGAATCTTCGTATATAGCGTCGGTGTGATGGATGGCCCAGGTGGGTATAAAGACGGTAGAATCCTTGGGTATCAACATTCCTTCATACTCATCATCTAGACAACGTCAGTAAACGTCACGTGAATTACACTTTTCCCGGCGACATACCTTGTCTGACTCGATGGGGCAATGCCGTAACGGCGCTAACAAGTCATCAGTAACAGTACCATTTTTGGAGTCATAGGAACCTACACAGGACGCCATCTCATTCCTTCTTTAATGATGCAGTTCATATACGGGAGACGGCTGAAGTCGGACCATAGAGGAGCCCTCTCTGTTCCACAAACCTCGTCAATCTCCTTTCTCGCTTTCCGTTGTACCTCGGGGTACAAAGCGAATGCCAAAATCAGGGTTAGTAGTTGAGCTGATGTAGTGTCTGCTCCTCCCTCAACAATCTCTCCCATAAGGTTGGTGAACGAATGCTGGCTGATTGACGGAGGCCACCCTTTTTTCTCATACTCATCCAAGAGACTGTCAATGATGCATACTCGACGATCGCCACGTGCACGCCGCTCCTCGACCAGTCGTCGAGCCTTTCCCCAAGTGCCGTCCATTGTCTTGCCAGCATCGATCGCTCGTTGTTTCCAAAATGCGAAAGAAGCCGGGATGTATTTCAACAGCGGGACATCATCGACCGGCGGATTTGCACCGGGTTCCATACATTCAGTCCACTAAATTCCATATTAGAAATCTGAGGTTTCAGTTACCGGATGAGTGGTATTTCGCTATTTACCTTTCCCATTACATCGTAGACGCCCTGCTCGTCATATTAGTTGCATAAACAGGAGGGCTCTAATATTCGTAACTTACGGTACCCCAAAACGAGTCATGCGTCTTAGCTCGAAATCCATAATTAATCGATGAAACTACCGAAGCCGTATATCTCTGGATTTCTTGGAAGAAATCCCCTGGTCGATCCAGCAAATTCGTCATCAGAACGGTCGCCCTGTAAGCTGTCAAAATCTGCTCCGTTCGGGAAGTGGCTCATGTCTTCGTGTTTCATGAGCATCAAAAGTATGAACTCACTCGGCTTCTTGGACACGAAAGTGCTTTTCATCCAATTGCTTTGGGGAGAAGTTGTGAGCAATGATCTTCCGCTTCTCTCTCCATGCCGCATCCATCTGTTCCAAAGCCAAATGATCACCTTTGGTGAGAAGCCAGCCGACATAGCTAGGTGGTCGATCGGAATAAATACTTCCTTTCTCGACGAGCAGTTTGTGGATAGCTTTCCGGTCGCAGAGAACAATGATGTTTGATGGCCCAACTTTCAGACTGAAGATGGAGCCATATTCCTTAGCCCATTGGCGGAACCTGTAAAAATTGGTGAGCCGGTTAAGCGTCCAAACTATTTATATTCTCTTGATTCTTGCAAGGTAATTTTCGCTGCAGAGCTAATACTTACTGCTTGAATAGGCCTGTGGATGGAATTTGATGGATGTTGCCAATCACTGGTAGAGTTGGAGGCCCTTTGGGCATACGAGGATCCCTTTTGCCGATTTGGAGCACCCGATAGATCAAAGCCGAGAGCGCAAGCACGACAAGCGCTGGCGTCACTGCTGTGTATGCCATCTTTTCCTGACTTCACAGAAAGACTTCCTCTAATTCGACTGTATTCACGAAAGTAGCTGCCAGCAGTCGTAAAGTAGCCAGGCAGCCATCTTGGATTATTCAGTCCCGAAGCTTCCCCAGGATTGATCACCCCGTAGAAACAGCGAAGAATGCGGAGATGGCCTGATGGGAGAGTAAGGGTGCGACGGGGCGATCGGGCTAACTCATAGTTATACCGTCCACATAATTAGACCGAAACCATCTACCGGGAATAGCAGGAAACCCAGACACCATGATTCAGGCTGCCGGCTTTCCATGTCACGTTCTTGGACGGGATTGCGCGGGCCTGGAAATGTGTTGGTCAACGCGAGTCAGTTGGCATCTCTTGCACCCAAGATTATTCACGTCCCCACGGGGCCCCGGAACTCGGAGCACCCAAGACCAGACCGCATGTTGAAAATCCTGGGGAAGATTGAGTGCCATGCCCCTGCGATTATTCAAGCGGAGGGTCGAATTTCTGGGCGAGTTTGACTCGGCTCTTCCGCCCACAAGAGCAACTTTCCGCCTGGGCAACTGCTCTCGCTCTGGAATGCTTTTGACCCCGCATCTCTGCAAGAATCATCGTCGCCGTGGCTGTGGGGTAGTCGCAGCAGCCTCGTCGTATTGCTGAAGGTATGGTCGGTATTGGAGGGCTAGCCCTAGACCGCCCTTGGCATCCTAGACGACGTCCACCGTGCTGCTGAAAACTACCGCTTGCCCTGTCACCCTTCATCTACATCTCTCATCTTGCCCGGCATCCTTGCCCCTTGATTCAGCCAGTGCCAGCTCGAAATCCCTTCTGCTTTTCTGGCCAGACGTGACACGCGCGCGCTTGTGGCAGCCGGCGCTGGAACGGCGGTCTCGACATTATGGCCCTTCCATCTCACGAAAGCAGTCATCAGACCTTGGCTAAGCTGGATGCGTTGCCTGAAAGAGCGCTTCTAGCATGCGAGTCTTGTCGGAGGTATGAGTCTAGATCGTGATATTCTACGACCAGAGTGCTCCGCTAACGTACCAGTGATAGGAGAAAGGCAAAATGGTCTGGAGAGCTTCAACGTGATGTTGCATTCCACTTGCTGATGCCTCTCGGTATAGCGACCGAACTCTTCCCAGCTGCCTTCTATGTGGCAAATCGTCTCAGCTGTGCGTGTATCCGCCCAAGAAGTTAAAACCGGGGCCCAAAGTTGGTCAGATTTGTCTCCATTCTTCCTGCAAGATCGACGCGTCTAATGATTGACAGGCATGTCTCAGAGAGGCCGCAAACGAGCTCGCTTCAATGGTTCACGGGGTAAGCAAAACGATGACGCCTGCAGTCAGTTCTTGGGGCGTAACTCTGGTTCTAACTGCACAGTATCGCCCGCAGATGCCCATAAAATTGAAACCAGAAGGGTTGAAAGCCCTAATCTACGACGTAATGACGCGCCCAGTTCTTCATCCAGGAGTCCAAACGAAGCCAGCGCTCATTGTGACAGTCCACTGCCGCCTTCTCCTCAGGCTACAGAAGAAGACATATCTAATGCGTCTGATTCGTCTGATACCGCGGCAATCAATTTCGTTCGTGCGATCAGTCTTTCTTCTATCATTCATCCAACCCACGAGAGTTGCTTGACTCCTCCGCCCAGCATCTCGGATGGATCGCCGTCGTCCGGATTCTTCATTAACCTTGCCGGAGCGCAAGATCTTATCATGCAAGCATGCCAAGCTTTGAACTTGTCAATCCGTACTCTCCAATCATTGTAAGTGCCTCCAGATTTCCGAACTGACTAATTTCTAATGGTTGACAGGATTGATGCATATTTTGAGAACATGACGTCGTTTTCGCTTTTTCATCAGCCCTCATTTGGAACCAAGATCCAGGAAATCAAGAACTTGTTGCACCTCAAGGCTTTGTTCGCGTCTATGTTCTCCTTTTCGGCTCGATTTGCGACAGATCGCTATCAAGGCACATACACGCATGAACCCCAGGAAAATTTGATGCACGAGCGCTTCCATGTCATTGCCCTTCAATGCATCAGGGAAGCCCGAGATGAATGTGGTGATGGGATTCCTCCCCTTTGTGTATTGCAGGCAATGGCCCTGAGCACCTTCTACCAGCTGACAATCGGAGTTCGAGGAAGAGCTTGGCGTTTATTAGGCTCTTGCGTTCGTGTTGCTTACGAGCTGCGGCTCCACCTGATTGATTACGAAGGTCAAGGACCGTCCTCTAAGGCGGGCATTGATCTTGCACGATGGTCCGCTAATGAAGAGAGACGACGCTGCTGGTGGGCCATCTGGGAAATGGATGTCTTTGCCAGCACTATTAGGAGATGTCCCACCGCGATTGATTGGAGTATCAATGACACGTATTTGCCTGTTACCGATGAGTATTGGTACAACAGCCGATACCACTCCAGCTGCTTTTTGGAAAAGAAACCAATGGACCGCTGGAAACGACTGCAAAAGTGCAACAATGAGAGCGCATCTGCCTGGTTCATTGTGCTTAACTCCATCATGAGAGACGCGCAAGTTTTATCCCGGGGAAACATGCAAGGGATTCTTCCAGATTCAGACCCAAACAACAACGTTGCCCAACTGACCCACTACTTCCGCAACAACTTTCGAAAGAAACGGTCGGAAGAAGATTCAACCAAGCTCACGCTCCTCATCCACGCCCTGCGATGCACTACATCTGTTCTCCCCGACTCTCTCGCCTACAACGGCGAAAGCCTCAGCTTTTCCACGAGCCCTTTTGTTCGAGCAAACGATCAATCCGACCACGACACGAAGCTTCTTCATAGCGCAAAATACGGCATCTACTTAATGACCCAGCTCGCACGCTTCATGATATACCACCACTACGCCTTTGGCGAAATCTCGTCGGGGACGATCTTCGCCGATAAACCGAGTAGTCCGACATTTGGTTGGACAGCAGCAGAGCAACAACACCCGACAAACTGCGAGGGACTTCGGAACTGCCTCGAGGCCGCCGACAACATCTCCGCTGTGACGCACCGCTGCGCTGACAATCACGTGAGATTCGTCAACCCCTTCCTAGCAAGCACAGTTTGGCTAGCGACATCGCTGCAGATATTGAAGAAAGTGGTTGCGCCTGAAAATCATACGGAGCTAAATGCATCGAAGAGCGAGGTGTTAAAGCTGAGCTGCCATCAGTACGTCCAGTTCTGGGGGACGCCGTTGGCATTGCTCGAAAATTTGGATACGCTTGAAGAGCGACTTATCACGCGGAAGAACGTGTCGAGTCATATGGAGAAAAGTCAGGAGGGGAAGAAGGCCCAAGTATTCAGACCGGTGTCGAAACCACATATCAACGGCTCTGGGTGCGCAGAACCACAGAGAATGAGTGTAGACTGGAGGAATAACGCTTCACGTCAAGGCTCTACAGGGGGTCTTGATATTGATGGAATGCCATTGTATCAGAGTCCGCAAACGGTCCACTCTGAATTCAACCCAGCGTCTCTAGGCTTGGTAGGTAGACCACCTAACGCTGGAAAGGCACCGTCCCAGACTTCTATCGACCAGGGACATGATCAGATTGCGCCTGGTGGTGTTATTGGCCATGACTTACGCCCACACGAACAACAAAACATTGATCACATGAGCTATCTCGACGCAGACACATTCATGGCTCTAGATTCACAGATAGGCGTCTCCGAGGACCTTGGCGACCGGTTTGCATGGTTTTTGGCGACGGATATGATGTCTGATTCGTTAACGCGGTAACACGTCCAGCTCCCACACCATAGTGCGTCTTCATGGCCAATAGTTTCTTGCTCTATGGAAGTTACGGACTCTTTCATTCGGTGATAGAAAGAGGGGATATATATAAGCGTATTCACTTCGACAAAATCGCCTTGATCACTTTTCCGAGCGCGGCCTCCGCATCTTCTGCTACCGCCTTACTCCGCCAGGCAACGAAGCGATCTGGTCGAATAAGAACACACCCAGAATCTTCGACTTCACGTACCCGCATCCAATCGAAGTACGGATCTTCGTAATCTTGATCGAAGCCGATTGAGTAGACTCGGATTGGGATACCCAGCTGTTCCGAGATCTTCGTCGCCGCGGGCTTCCATGCTTCGCCTCCGATGCCGGTGAAGAGTGTGAAGCCGCCTTTGCCAGCGAGATCGATGGTGCTGACTAGACCCGATGGAACAGCGGTGTTGAGCCATACGTGCGGCAGTCTCCGTCCCGGGATGGTGCTGGGGATGTGGTACAAAACCACATCCGAGTTTTCTATGGTTTGATTCAAAGAAGGGTCGTTGTCGGCCTGGATAGCACTCGATGCGTATACTTGATTCATCTCGATACCAAGACCGTGGAACTCGTGTTCACTCTGTGCAACCGCTTCTTGGAGCTTCTTTCGTGAGCTCCGGCCGACCTGGGAGTTTGTGGCTAGTTCTGAAAGGAGGGCTTTCCGCTCTGCAAGGGTGGGTAGGGTGATGCCTATGGCGTTCCAGATGTGGGCGTGATCGCGGAAGCCGTCGTTTGCTCTGTAAGATGGCGTCAGCATTCGAGACATCCTCATTTTTGAACCTCTCTTTTTGTTACCTTTTGACGATTGATTTGCCAACGGGCTGTCGCTCTTGGGAGTATGTGCTTAGAATTTCGGGTCCGGCTTTGTCTAGCATCACACCAATATGTCAACTATTTGGTCATTCTTTTACTTTTGGAGATCATCACTTACTCTGCATAACGTAGGCAATCTTCCAAGCTAGGTTGAAAGCATCTTGGATGCAAGTATTTGATCCAAGTCCGTTGAACGGCGGATGGCGATGGACAGCATCTCCGAGGCAGTATCTTTACTAACGTCAGTTTCCCACCCCGTGTTGAGAGGCTCGTAACTTACACTCGGCCTTTCGAGTAAGTCTCGGCCACAATTTCATTGATATTCCAAACATTGACTCTCAGAATCTCTGCAGGGGTATCGTCTCCAATCAACTCTCTTATTCTTCCCAGATACTCCTCCTTGGACGGACGTCTCGACAGATCACTTCCTGGCGATGGGAACAAGATGAACATCCACTCATGCCACGGCTTCACCATCCTGACAATAGACATCCACCCGAACTCGGGATGTTCCCGATCGGGTTGCATAATCCAATGCAGATTCCCCATCCGATGCTTCACCAAATGCGACAAATCCGCCTTCACCAGCACGTTAATCGCCGGTCCGCCACCCGGATGCTTGTCGAGGGGAATATCCAACTGGGTCATAATCTTGGACCGCGCCCCATCTGCACCAAACAGATACTTTGCTTTTATTGCATACGTCAGCTTTGTGATCTTGTCCTCAAGATGCGCAGTCACGCCGTCGGCGTCCTGCTCAAACGACTGGAACTCGGTGTTCCAGCGGATCTGGAAGCCATTCAAAGTAGCGTAGCGCACGAGCTCCGGCTCCAGCAGCGTTTGCGGCAAATCGACGGGGGAGCAGGGCGAGGCGCGCTCATACTCGCCTTTCCGGCGTGGGTCGTTGCCCCAGGAGTAGATGCGGGCGTATTCGCGGCCGGCCATGCTGTGCGCCCAACGCGTGTGCATCATGCAGTCGCCCTTCGTGGCAAGCTTTTCGGCGACGACGTCAAGGCCGATGTCACGCAGGCATTCCAGGGCGGCCATGCTGGTGATGTGGGCGCGGGGGGTGTCGGCGCTGGTGGAGTTGAGGTCCACGATTATGCCTTTAATGCCTGAGGAAAGGGATTAGCACGTGAGCTCCATGCTTGGGATGTCTTTTGTTACCATATGAAGAGAGGAAGCAGGCCAGCGAGGCACCCGCGGGCCCTGCACCAACGATAACGACGTCGGTGTGTACGGTTGTTACATCGCCATTTGTGGTAGCCCCGTCACCGTTCACAGCTGCAATGCTCGAGATCGTTTGCGGTGCCATGGCGACAATGCTTTGTGCTTCAGGTATCCTAATCGAAAAAGAAAGCGAAAGAGATTTGAAGCTGGCTGACTTAATAACCTTAAGAGTTAGCTGCACCGGGGGGCTCTAGAAAAGGGCCGAAAAGTCGAACACAGTTTGATAGCACTGCTCCCGACATCTCACGCGTCACGGCAGACACAAACACGTACTGTGGCACCACCCGTAACACGCGAACTCGAGTCAAGAGGTCCGGAAAGCAGTATCCTTGGTGGGCTCGCGCCACCATCGCGAACTAACCTAGGTAGTGGAGCCCCCTCTTTCGAACGATGCTATGGGCGTCGTTTTAAAAAATAGTCCATCCGAGGAGCTACCCCGCCATAGGAAGCGAAACCCTCCGCCGCTATAACTTGCATCATGGTCGTTCTATCGGAAAAATAACTCTGCTGCTTTCCCGCGTGAAGACCCTTTCAGCCGCAGAATCAGCATGACAACGCTGGTGCACCGACAAAAGCATCCCCCCGCTCCCCCCCACGTGCCCCGGCTTCTACCCCAGATTCCAATTCAGCCGAAGTTCGCGATCCGCCCGTCGTAAATTGCTCCGCTCGCTTCGGCACATCTTCCGTGCATGAGGGATCGCCAAGCGAGGGGGCTGGCGGCCGGCACTTCCATGATCGGTTCACGTGCCCGCTCAATTGCTACATCCCCGACCGCTGGGTCCCGACCATGTGGTGCGATTGCTCTCGCTGGCGTAAGCGGGCTGCTCTGCTCTTTAATCAATCGCAGACACAACCTCCAAGTCCCCCTCATATATTCTAGGCGAAAAGATTGTCTCACAGCGATCAACTCGAACTAGTGGGAACTGTCGCGGTTATTCCTCGTTTCCATTATAATAAGGCGTTTTGTTTCCCCGGGAATCGCTTATCAGTTTCCGAGTGGTAGTTTGTTTATAACAGGCGTACCGCCTACGTGGTTCGACAGTTCGAGAGAAAATGGCAGCCGACGCGCCCCCAGCGCCGCCCAAGATCAAGATCCTCCGCCTCGCCCACGTCTACTACAAGCATAAGAATATCGCTGCGGCGGAGCAATTCCTCAAGGACTTTGGGTTTCTGGAAACCGAGCGCGTGGGCAAGAAGATCTTCTACCGCGGATACGGGTCCGATCCGTTTGTGTACTGCGCGGAAGAGGGCGAGGAGGATGAGTTCGGTGGGACGGGGTGTGTGGTCGAGTCGATGGCGGACCTCGAGCTGGCGACCAAGACGATCGAGACGGCGAGTCCCATCTATGACTTGAAGACGCCTGGTGGAGGGAAGTGCGTCACGATTAAGGACCCGGTGGATGGGTGGCCGATGCATTTGGTGTTTGGCCAGACGCCCGTGGAGCCGAGTGCCGAGTTTGGCTATCTGGATTTTAACTTTGTAGGTCTTGAGGGATTGAAACGGGGGTATCAGACGAGGGAGCTGACTGGATATCTAGCCAGACGTGAAGCCGCGCAAGAACAAGTTTCAGAGATTCGAGAAAGGTGAGTTTGAGCATTCTAGATTGAAGGCGTTTTCAGCATGCTGACCTTCCATCCCCCAGGCCCCGCAATCGTCCACAAGATCGGCCATTTCGGAATGTGCGTGACGAACTTCGCAAAGACGTACGAGTTCTATACCACAAAGTTCAACTTTGTAGCGAGCGATGTACGTCCAATCCCCTTCTCCGCCAATCTCCTAGATTCGCCCGACCCAATCTAACACCCCAGGTAGCTCCAACACGAAGGCGACGGCGTAAACGTCCTCGCCTTCATGCACATCGACCTCGGCGAGGAATTCACAGACCACCACTCCTTCTTCATTTTCCAGGGACCCAAGAGCCACGTCCACCACTCCTCGTACGAAGTCCATGATTTCGACACCGAGGTGCTGGGCCACGACTGGCTGCGGCATAAGGGGTATAAGAACTGCTGGGGCGTGGGGAGGCATATTTTGGGGAGTCAGATATTTGACTATTGGTATGTTGATGTGCAGTGTTTAGCGGAGGATTCGGGATGAAGATGTGATTGATTGCTGATGATTGCCAGGTTCGATACGTCTGGATTCATTCTGGAGCACTACGTCGATGGGGATCAGGTGAACTGCCACCATGAGACGAAGGTCTCGCAGGCTGGGCCGGATGGGCTGCATGTTTGGGGTGAGTGATTAGTCCTGGGATATGAGGTTGAGGACGAATGCTAACGAGATAGGTCCTGATCTGCCCACTGGATTCTTGCAGTAGGTGTTGTAGGCTTAGATAGGGGTGGAGGAGAGGGTTTCATCAAGAGGATGGGTCGTTGGTAGGTACACATAGACTGTATGCAAGACCTGTCAAATACATGTTACGAGTAGTTCACGTGATCTCGACCTGCGTTAGATGATAACAGAAGATATTATTAATCGCGAAATGGCATACTTCATGAACAGCGGTGCACGAAGTTTATGTCTCTCAATATGCAACTTTCAAATCTATAATCTCCTCTACTCTATCTACGGACCCAGGCCCCTCCATGCAATGCCCCATACACTCACTCGTAATACACCTCATTCACCAACGTCCCAATCCCCTCAATCCACACCCGCATATCATCCTGCTTCTTCAGCCACAGCTTAGGCGTCCGCATCGCCCCAATCCCCGGCGGCGTCCCCAGCATAATCACCGTGCCGCGCTCCAGCGTCGTGCCCTGGGACAAAAACGCTATTGTGCGCGCAACTGAGAAGATGGCCTGCTTCGTGTTCGAATCCTGCACCACGTCGCCGTTGAGAATCGCCTTGATGCCCAGATTGCCCGGGTCGATCTCAGAGGGCGCGACGAGCACGGGGCCGATGGGTGCGGAGAGGTCGAGGCCTGGGGTTTATTAGTGCTGCGACAACGTCAAAGCGTGACTGTAGCATCCTAACATACCTTTTGAGAAACTCCACTGGCTGTTGCGGAACTGCTCGGTGCGCGCGCTGACGTCGTTGCCGGCCGTGTAGCCGAGCACGTAGTCGAGGGCCTTGTCCTCGGGGATGTCGCGGCCGTCTTTCGAGATGACGAGCGTGAGCTCGGCTTCGTAGTCGGTCGTCTCGTCCTGCACGAACTTTGGAATGCTGATTTTCTGCGGAAAGGGCCCGCTGAGCGCGGTCCGCGGCTTGATGAAGAGGACCGGGTGCGTGGGGATGGGCATGTTGGCTTCCTTGGCGTGGTCGTGGTAGTTCAGGCCCAGGCAGCGGATGAGCGGGACTTCGGACTTCTCGATGGGGGAGAGGAGCTGTGTGCATTGTTAGGGGAGAGTATGTTAGGTAGGGATTTGGGAGGCCAACCTGAGAGACCGTCAAGATCTTGTCGGTCACGACGCCATCGAAGATGGAGCCAGTCACCAGCTTCGCTTTGACCTCTTTCTTCTCGACGGTCGCGAGGCCTATGTCGGTCGTCTTCGCGGCATCGACCTGGCCGAGATGCACGAGGCCGTCTTCCACGGCGATGAAGCGGATCAGGTGGGTCCAGTTGGGGCTCATTTTTCTGAAGGTCGAGAGGTATCTCATGAAATAGATTGAAGTGAAGGGAAAGCTACGGAATGGATACTGGAGTTTCGTCTTTGGGGATTTAGAGATCTAGAATACACTAACTACGCAATCACACGTGCTGCCGTGGGGTGGAAGGACGGATAGTAGCAAGGACGGACTAATTATCACCAAGTGTGGATTCTAGGAAAGCGGCGAAAGTCGGTAAAGCAGGCATTTATAAGCTGTTCGTAATGGGCTGTGTGTGAATCCTCACATGGCAGTGCTCATTCTAGCTTCAGTTGGCGCCCTGGGATGTTTGGAGGGGTGATACGTTGGCTGGATATCTCGCCGTTTGGTGGGGAGGTGGGCAGGTTCCTGCGGAGCTCTCGGGCATGAGATATCCCGTCCGGCCCTGACTGCATTTGCACCCCCGACGCGGGGCATGGCAGGTTGCCTGCAAGCCTAGGGAGTTATAACCGAGCGAAACCGGCAAGGCCTGGTGAGGTATTCCGCTGTCTCTGAACTTCCTGACGCTTTTACCTTTATTATTGCACGCCCCACCACTAAGGATCACCTCCTCCTTCCTTCTCTCCACTTGCTTTCACCATGGCTGCTGGTGGGAGCTAGGGATGTTCGAAGTCTCACTAATCTTTTATCAAAGTTCCAAGGTTGAGGCTACCTGCACGGCTGATGAAACATTCTTGGTGCGTCAGGTTTTGAAGCTCTAGTCCTCGCTTTCTCTAAGTCTAATCTACCAATGATACCTTATATTGACGTAGCTTTGCTCGACTTGGAATTTCCCAAAACACGACAATCCCGGCCTTGTGCAACAGAGTCCAGCAGTAAACACTGCCTAGCCTGATAATCTGGAGCACGTCCTTTACTAAGAGTTAAGCCGTCTGTTCTCCGGGTTGAAGTTTCTGGCTAGGCAGGTATAGCTGTAGCAATGTTGAAAGTCGTTAGAGTTTTATCGACTGGCGAAGGTCTACTCCCAGCTATAGACGTGGTGCTGAAATTGGGAGTGCCCATGCTGATGGCAGTGTAGCTTTCTGCTTTCTTCGCTCTCATCAATCCCAGCTATGCCTTCTCATATCTCGCTCCGTCTCAGCGTTCCACTGGATATTCCAGTCGCGGAACTTTTCGTGGTAGTCCCGTAGAAATGTGGACGCGCGTGCGAAACCTGGATTGGCTCACTATAGAGAAGAGCAACCTGGACCTGAGGATACAGCACCATCTCGTTGAACGTTTTCCTGGGGGAAAACTTGTACTCTGCATCTCCCGCATCCAGTGGTGCCTGGAGAAGAGAACATAAGGCTTTTCCACTCTAAAAGTCCTGGCGATAAGCTTATCCCGCCGAATCTGGCTCTCCGCGATCTGTTCATCGGTGCTATGGTGGTTGTCCGTGCGGTGAATCGACCCGTCTTCCGCGACCCAGACCTGATTGGTTGGCCAGTGCGTAAGTATGGTAAACAGAATGAGAATGAGTAACTCACCTTATCCATCTGTCTGAAGATTTCGAAGTCTCGAACAAACAATCTACATATGTAGATATTGATGTCGGGGTCGCTCTCCCGTCCCCACCTCACGAAGAAGGCGGCCCTATATCATGTTAGACGCACTGGCTAAAGGTAAAAATGAAAGGAAGGCGGGCTTACATCTCCGGGTTGTCCGCAACGTACATGCCCCAACCCCACCGGGACGGACGGCTGCTCTTCAGGCGCCGCATGCCTTCCGAATAGCGCTGCCCGGTGTACCAGTCCGTACCGATATAGCCGATTAGTCGTCGGTTGGGAAGTGGATCGGGACCTGCATTCGGCATTGGACACCTCATGTATTGGTTGCGGCGCCATACTTCTAGTCCATGGAGGTATTCTCCCAGCATTAGACCAAGAGATGAATGAGACACTTTCTGGAAAGTTAGGCCTATTGATATCGTAAGCTATAGGCTTATGCTAGTGTAGACGGGGAATGAGTCTACCTTGCCACATTTCTACCTCGCTATTGGCGGCCTGGTCATCGAAGAAGAGCTGGTACTCATGTTAAATCGACCTCCTGATCAGTTCAGGGAAGAATCCCACCATATTGTGGTACTCAACTCCACTATACTCTTTTATGCGTTCAAAATGAATCCGTTTAGATTCTGAGAGCGTTAGCACCTAGACACCCACGCGGGGCATGGAAAAGGTGGCTCACTAATCCTAGTACAAGCTGTCTCGTGTGTACATCTGTCTGCCACTGCTTGGGCTGCTTTAATGCATTTTCGGGGATCTAAAGAAGATCGATGCTCTTTGCCTTGGGCTATGTGGAAATTTGTCGAAGCACTCTATGCAGTGGCAGACAGGTGCACATACGGGCAGAGGACTTGATGAGTGTGCCACTTTTTTCGTGCCTGCCATGACACCATACACGAGGAACATGACTAACCATTGTATATCTCATTATAAACAACGTAGTCTGAGAGCGGTCTCCACTGATGTGTTCGTGGGTCGAACACATTTAGTAGCCACAATGCGCGGTCGCACCTAGGATTTACGTTCATGCGTTGAAAGCAGACGCTTTTGGAGGAGTACAGAGACAGGGACTTGTGAGTGTTCCTCGAAGCAATCGCAATTCGGACCCGGTTCCCGATTAGGTCACTGATGATGTTGTATATATCATCAGACACCTTGACTCTGACTGGTTTGTTCCTAAGTAACACCTCTAAGTACGGCATCGAGTCGAGAGGAGTTTAAAAAACGAACTTCTTGTCTCTGATTTTGTTCTCAACAATCTCTAGGTTGTCTTCGAGCGTATTGCTGACGCAACCTTTGCACCCGAATTTAGTACCGTCAAGCCACGTGTGCCATAGTGTGCCACTAAGAGTGTTATTAGATATATTGACCGCAAGGAGGAATTGATACGTACTCGAGATCAAATGCCACAATTCTTGGGTAAGCCATTGTAAGGTGAGCGTTCGAAGACGTTGTTTTCTATCCAAAAATTTGACTTGCGTTTCAAAAAGCGGTGGTGGTGTGGTGGATGGAGCACGATGATGCGGAAAATGATGGGTGCCCTGAGAAAGAAAAGGGGTCTTAAATACCTACACAGGGGTCCTTCCAGTTTACTTCTTGGCCTGCGAATTGGTGGTCCAAAGATGCCCTCGTAGGTCACTCGGTGAATTTATTTAGGCTTCATGAAGAGGTAATTGCATATAGAGGGCTTCCAATTGAGCAGATGATATAAACGTGCGATGTAGTGGCGGAGGAGGTCTCAATCATTGTCCAGGTGTTTGAGTCCTCATGATGGGCCCCGACCATGGACCAGGGAGACTCTCTCAGCTGCATGCACAGTGGCGAGCATCGAAGGCCAGTACAAAGGAGCTGAAAGGAGATATTGAGCGCTCGCCTAGATTCAGAGCGCCTAATCGTGTTCTTTGCTCGAGACCGGCTTATGGTTCCTTTCCTTGCGAAAGAAGTAGGCAAGAGGCGAGCGAACAGTAGAGCGGAACAAGGAGGGAGTGAGATGAAGTCCTAGAGAGAGAGAGACAGGTATCTTTTGTACGCGTGGCGATGATTGCTCCTATAATTGCGATAACTGGTATTGGACCACTCAAACCCAAAGCTGTTCATGAAAAATGGAGAAGGCCTCCAAGTACAAGGAATATAGGCCTAGAGGTTCTGGGTGTGGCTCTTAGGGCGTTGATTGGTAAATTCATTATGACAAAAAAAAATCCAGAAAAAGATGGAATACCACTATCGACATTCAACAAGCTTGTTTCCCAGTAGATGAAGCATTTCTACTCTGCATTCGTGGAGGAAACACAGAATTCGAACTGACTAACTTTGACATATTGAATTTCCTCATGTTTCGAGCTTGCTTGCACAAGATCAAAGCAATGGACTTTCTACCGTCACAGGAACTGATTTGTACATTTAGTAACCACGCTCTATTAGTGACATCTTTATTTAACGGCTTATTTATATACAATTCTAGCTGTCTTATTCCCGGCGTTTACGATGTTTTCCTAGGAATGACCTCAGGCAGGTGACAGTGGCGTTGATATATACGCAGTCCGGAAGTACTCTATGAAAGCAACTTGCGACTCAGAAATCGTCGTCCCGTTCGGGTACGTGAACGTGGTCACGGCATTGGCGAGGTACTGGTAAGTGATGATCATGCCACCTTTGCGTATCCAGTAGTAGTAAAGACGACCAAACGCGGTCACGTAAGAGTCAATTCTGCCCTTCGACATGCCCGCCCAGGAGTGCCATTTATACGGCACCAGCTGGTTTGACTTCGGGTCTAGCCAATGCGCTGTTTCTGCAAGCGATGTATTTGCGATTCCAGTGGTTGCCATTGTCTCGCCGTCGATGTTCACTAGGGACTGGGTCAATGGCCCAAAGTCGACGGAGAAGACCCAGCTGTCGATCTTTTCGCCCCAGGTATGGATGCAGGTGGCAGCATTGCCTAAGCAGTTCAAGATACGTGAAGGCACGGCACCCGCTTGCAAGATACGCTCGTGTACACCATATGCCGTGCCGATCGTGACTGTACTGTCGTTATAGCTGAGCGTCCCGGTGACATCGTTGATGTGCACAATACCACCAAAGTTTCCGGTGCAGTTGTAGTTGGTGGCAGTTTCGTTGGGGCTGCAATTTGAGAGACCTTCGAAGGCACCGGCATGGTAGACCTCGTCGCCATGTTGTTGCATGGTCAAGCTGACTGTACCCCCGCCGCGGGATTCGTTGGCATTCCAGGTCTTTACATGAGAAGGTATGCTATCCTGTGACCCGAGTGTGAAATCTTCGAAGGTATATTCCACGTTGGAATTGTTGTAAGTCGACGTCAACGTCCCAATAGGCGCGTAATCCTCGAGATCCTGTCCAACATTTACGAATGGAGTATCCATCATGCTTTCTTCTGTGCGTCGGTGAAGTTCCCATGGATGAAAGAAAGCTGGAACAGGTCCTCATTGGTAATGAACTCCTGCAGCCCAATTTGGCGGTACATGAACAGCCAGAGGACAAATTCCTCGCCATTGGTCAGGTTACCTCTGACGACGAAACCAAAGTCATTAAAAAGATCTCTCGAAAAGTCTTGTGGCACCAGGGGTCCTTCCCATCCGATTATTGTTTCACCAACGCCATCCGGACCAGAGCCAACTGGACCTCCCTGAGAACAAGCGAATAATTGCTGGCCAAACGCACTAGTCAAAAGCACGGCAGTATAAAAAGATAAAGTAAAATATACCATGTTTCTTGCTATTCCGAACATTTGTGGACACTCGTGACAATGTGGGGGATGCTTCCAGTCAAGGGTGCGACGTCTTATGTATATACAAGAGATATGAAAGGGGCAGGACGTTTGAAAATCTGCTCCACAGGAATCCAGAGGCTTCCGATGAGAGAGCATCGGAAAAAAAGATAGTTCGCTGTGTTTGCATCCTGGGGTAATATGCAAGGTGTCGTCGCGCGGGGAACACGCTGAAATGTGTATATCAGCTTCACCTAGACAATCCCTTTCGTGAACCTCCACCACCTCCTACTGGCGAGCATTGTAATTTGCAACCACTGTGGACGACTAATGATGCTATGTTTATCATCGGCAAGAAGCGAGTGTTGCATTCGATTGGCTGCAAAACTGGACCCCAAGGTACACCACGTGATGAGAAAAGGAGATGATTGGAAGGGGCTGCACTTGTGATTGGTCGAGAAAAAGTGCAGATCACGTGATAAGCGTATACGTGATGCACAATACCGGCAACATTTGCAACACCACAATATGCCAGCAACAACGCCATCGTGCATTCTCTCCGGGTCTATGTCAAAGCTTTCTTATTGATCTCTTAGATACTCGAAAGTTTATGTTTAGTTATCTTCGTTGTGTCATGGATAATGCCGCCGGAGATACCCAATTCCGTGACAGTTCCGGTCAAACCAACCTACGAAAACCGCTTCACAGACTATGACCTGCTACGTACTTAGTAAAGCTGGAAGGCGGGGTCCATCTACACTATTTCTGACGACGGGTCTGTGCAACAGAACCGTGCTCCGGAACCTGTCGTGGAACTTCTTCAAGACCTGAACCGAACAAGAGCTATATAGCCTTTACATCTTTCACGGTGTTTCGAGTTTCTCTTGCTGATTTCTTCGTTACGAGCCCGGATGATTTCATCTAAATCTCTGCAGCAACACTGCACTCATCTCCCGACGATATCCCCATGGCTCCATCTCTAGAAGTCGAAGATCTTGGCGCTCCTGCAACCAAGCCCACGTCGGCGGTGAAGGCTCTAGACGACAAGTATCGTGAGGAGCGCGACAAACGTTTGAACAACAGCGGAAGCAGTCAATTCCGTGAGGCCAAAGGAGAGCTTGCAAGGTTTGCCATAGATCCGTGGACAGAGGAAATCGTTCGAGACTCCGTGAATGAAGATGTTGAAGTTTTGATTGTTGGGGGTGGCTTCGGTGGCCTGTTAGCTGCTACGAGATTGATTGAAGTTGGGGTGGATGACATCCGGATCGTAGATAAGGCAGGAGATTTTGGAGGTGTTTGGTATTGGAACAGGTAAGCTATTCAATGACGATTATTCTCATTTTAGACGATCTCGGATGAAAGTTAAGATCGACAGCTAACGTTGCCTTAGGTACCCAGGGGTTGAGTGTGATACAGAAGCGTACGCGTAACAGCATCGTTGTGGATTGGTCATTATTCAAAGTCCTAACATCTACAGCTACATTTATCTACCGCTGCTTGAAGAAACGAAGTATGTGCCGGCGGCCAAATTTGCCCCAGGGGCCGAAATCCACGCTCACGCTCTCAATATTGCCAAGATGAACAACCTTCAATCTAAAGCTCATTTTCGAACGGAGGCCTTGACACTCACATGGTCGGACTCCCTAGCGCGCTGGGTCGCCACCACTTCACGAGGAGACACGATCCGAGCACGGTTCGTTATTTCCGCCATAGGAATTCTACATAAACTCCATCTCCCTGGAATCCAAGGTATCGAAAAATTCGCCGGCCACAGCTTCCACTCATCGCGCTGGGACTTTGCTTACACAGGCGGCGACCGGTTTAACTCACCTTTAGACAAGATTCGCGGGAAGCGGATCGGGATCGTTGGAACAGGAGCTTCTTCCATTCAAGCACTTCCACACCTCGCGAGATCTGGAGCTGAGGTCTACGTATTTCAACGTACGCCCTCCTCCGTAGATGCGAAGCCAAACCCTCCAACTGATCGCACATGGTTTGAATCCCTTAAACCTGGCTGGCAAGACCACCGCGCCGATAACTTCGAACGCATTCTTTCAGGCCAGCCACAAGATATAGACCTTGTCAACGACGGTTGGACTC
This sequence comes from Mytilinidion resinicola, assembly GCF_010093595.1. Lineage (NCBI taxonomy): Eukaryota > Fungi > Ascomycota > Dothideomycetes > Mytilinidiales > Mytilinidiaceae > Mytilinidion > Mytilinidion resinicola. Next base: position 2,846,342 of record NW_022985439.1, read on the forward strand.
ATTTCATGCTCTCAATGGAAGCTCTTGGCAAGGACTCCTCCACGCCCAAGGACGACATCCTCAAAAAGGTCGACATAAAAGCAATGGAGTCGCTGCGCTCTCGCGTCGAGGAGATCGTGAAAGACAAAGAAACTGCTGAAGCCCTCAAGCCATGGTACGGCCGCCTATGCAAGCGGCCTTGCTTCCACAATGAATACCTGGATTGCTTTAACTATCCTAACGTCCATCTTATTCACACAGATGGGAAAGGTGTAGACAGGATTTCCGAAAAGGGTGTCGTGTCGAACGGGAAAGAGTACGAGCTGGACTGCATCATATACGCCACTGGTTTTGACTGGGGCACCGACTACTCGCAGCGAGCGAACATGACCATCAAGGGGAGGAATGGGCTCACTTTGACTGAGAAATGGGAAGACGGCCCGAGCACCCTTCATGGCATCATCGGACGAGACTTCCCTAACCTCTTAACCTTTACTCATTTACAGAGCTCGACGTCGCCCAACTATACACATCTGTTGAGTGAGCGTTCCAAGCATGCTGCATACCTCATTTCGGAGGCGAAGAAGAGGGGGATTAGGACCATTGAGCCGACAAAGGATGCTGAAGCTACGTGGGTGAAGAAGATGGAGGACGTTGCGCTAGCGAGGCTAGGTTACTTCAAGGAGTGCACGCCCGGTTAGTCGTACTCCCCCCTTACAAAATTGCCACCTACTTCTCTTGCACTTTTGCTGACATCTTTCGAATATTAGGTTATCTTAATGCGGAAGGTACACTATCACCTTCTACAGCTCGTGGTGCATCTCTTGGGCTTGATTCTCCAGTGTACAACGAGATGCTTGATAAGTGGCGAAAGGCGGGGACTATGGAAGGTATTGAAATTGATCGGGTATGATTAGATATAGACCTAGATAAGCTCCGTGCCCTATATGTGGGTCCCATTATGGGACTACACGGGTTCGAAAGTCACGTGCTGACACGTAATCCTGTGTAGAATATTATTCCAACTTTTGGTTACTGCCTGTGTTGAAAATAATCTAGAAACCCAATAGCAACTATCATATATGTCACAATTAGACTTCCCTCTTTGTGTCTGGTGTCACATTCAGCCGGTCTACTTTGAGACTAGCTTACGAAGCGCGTTCCCCTCGTGCTAACGCGTTTCCCTAGTCTCTTTTCAATTGACTTCCAGCTTGCCTACCACTGATGGCACTTCTTCAGCATCGCTCGTGTCTTCCAATGCCTTCTCTGCGGCCTCTTCACGTTTAGCGAAATACCGGATGATGAAAATACTGCTAAACTCTAGAATACTCAATCCGCTCATCACGCTGAAGCCCAGGTGGAACTTAGGGGCATATTTGCCAACATCGAGGATGAGAACTGTCACGGTTAGCTGAAACCCTCCAAAGTACCGCAGAGAAATCCTTACGAGGCACCCAAGCGATGAAGGCTTGACCAAATGTCTGCGCCACACCAATAACGATCGCTCGCTCTTCCATGTCGTTGTGCATGATCTCAATCGCCCAAGCCTGTGCAGACATTAGCAATGACAGACTCTCGGCCCTCTCGGGACTTCTTCGACTTGGAACGGCCTTGCTACTTACGTATAGGACTGGCCAGAAACCCCAAGAAGCAGCGTTAATGAGATATCCGAAAAAGGTCGCGCCATAACCTGGTTGTGATGCAACAGTCACCATACCGACAAAGTTCAAGACCTAATGGCAGCGTCAGTGTGCTAGGAAGCATTTTCACCCTTCAAACTTACAGCTGGTACAACCAAGACCTGCCATCTTTTTCCAATGCCGTCAGATATCCACGCGTACCCTAAGGTGAAGACGAGACCAACGGCTTGTCCTGCCGTTGGGAAGAGATTTATCTGATACACGCTAAAACGATCGAGGGATTTTAGCCAAACCGAGAAGTAGTTGAGAGGCTGAGTAACCACGCAGTGATTTCTGGCGCATCGGTCAATAGCCTACTCACCAAAGCGAAACTCTTTGACTTACATGAGAGTGAATGTGAAGACATAGATCGGCCAATGGGTCAGGATCTTCTTTACTTTCGCCCACGACAGCGGCACCGGTTTCCTCCGTTCAATCTTCGACATTCGAGCAACGTGTAGCTCACGCTCCTCGGGACGCATCCATTTTGCCCGAGTAGAGTAAGGATTGTCCGGTATAGCGAAAAATCCCCATATCGGATCCCAGATGGAGATAATGCCACAGAAAATGAACAACCATCGCCATCCCGCTAGCCCAGCTGTCCCGTTCATTCCTCGATATATTCCGGCTTGGAGGTAACCGCTGAACATGCTGGCCGCATAACTGGCGGAATAAAATATGGCGATGCGCTTGCTAAGCTCTATGGGTTTAATCTCAATTTTTCGTCTCTTCCGAGGATATCTTTAGAATACTCACCTCTAGGCGTATACCAGCTTCCCATCAGGGTCAATACACCAACTGCGAACGGACTTTCTAGCATTCCCAAAAGGAACCTGAGGGCGAATACCGTCTTTACATTTGGTACGGCCGCGAAACAGAATGTCAAGATAGACCACAGAAGCTCAACGATTGGCAGATAGAGAGAAGGCCGAACTGCGCGAAAATGGTCAGTTTATCAATCAATTGCGGCACTCTAAGCTCGAACGCGGAATTCACCTCTTGTGAGTAAGAACTGAGACGGGATCTGGCCAACGAGGTACCCGCAAGTGAAGTAAGTCGAGAGAAGATTGTATTCCCTGCCATGAAAATGCAGGTCCTCCTTCATACCGCTAACATAGGCATTGGCTGCAGTTTACAAAGTCAGCATTGAATTGTCCATGTCCGTGCGCAAAGATCGATCCGAAGAGGGTACTGACTGATGTTGGACGAATCCAATAATCGGACAAAGTATCCAAACGTCGCCCAGCTCCTGTAAGCCGTTAGTACAAAGCTTCTACTAACAGCAGCGTCGATGTGACGATAAATGCCACAACAAATGGATGTGTGCATACATGATATACCAATCGAGCTTCTGGATCAACTTTCTCTCTTCTTTGGTCCTATGACCTCCGTCCCAGATCACTTCCTGGACCTTCTCCCATCTCGTGCGTGGAGTATTATCATTCGTTGGAACCTTGGAGATGGCAGCCTCCTGCACGGCATCAACAGCCGCAGATTTAGGGTCTAACGCCATTGTTGTATCACTATTTTCTTGCGGAATGAAAGTCACCAGATGCAGAACATGCAAAGAATGCAAGCCACTGTGTTGGTCGAACCGGATACCTGGGACCAGGACACCACTTTTATACCAGTTGCGCCTTCGGTGGGCCTTTGTAGATACCTCTTCTGGTAATCCCCGAGCGATCACGGTCTTTGAAAACCTGGACGTACCGCTCAATATAGTACGAAATGGCGACATTTGTTGGAACTGCCTGGGAGTAGACCAAACCCACGTGTCGAACCCACTTTTACCTGCAGAAAGTGGTCCCGGGACTTTGTTACGTCGCGTGGATAAGAAATCCGAGTCAGATTGCCGTATTTTCCGGGTTGGCAGTGTCAGGAGAACAGGTGGTACTGATTGACTCCAATTTTGGGAGCTTCTTGGTCTATTGGGACGTAATGTCGAAGCGTTTAACTACCAAATCACGGTCAGAAGACGACACTCGCGGATTTTCTTGACGCGTCATTTCGAAGAGCCATTGAAATAGGCTCTTCATCACGATACAGATTTCCTCGTTCCATTTGCTCTAATCTTCTACGTAAACCTCATATTTATATCGACTTCCGACATGGTCATCCCTCAATCGAGCCTGGCCAGCGCCATAGAATCTTTCGCGGACCGTTCCTGACTCTCCCTTCTCGGCATACCTCCCCCTCTGTCTAAGAACAGGTACTAGAAGGTCGACCAAATCCTCGAAGCTACCAGGAGACGTAACGTGCCCGACGTTGAAACCGTCCAAATCCGCGACATCCATCCACTCCTCCAAAACATCTGCCACGCGCTCAGCCGAGCCCACAGGAACAGGTCCATTACCGCCGATAGAGACTGCTTTGCCGATATTCCGCGGTGTCCAAGCCGGTATGTCATTGCCATGGTACTTGAGACTGTCCACGAGCGAATGGACGCGACTGTCCACTTGGACGTCGCCTGGCGTGATCTCAACATCAAGATCCGTTTTGCTCAAATCTATACCAACGTTTCCTGAATAGAACGCGAGACCACCTTCAACGCTTGCATATTTCAACGCTTCCTCATACTTGGCTTTAGCTTCTTCATCAGTGCGCCCTATGACGGGAGTAATGACCGCGAATACTTTTACGCTTTTAGGATCGCGACCAAGTGCAGCCGCTCTAGCCCTGATGTTTGCGACTCGGGGCGCCAAGATGTGCGGAGAAGGGGCCGCTACGAAGACCCCTTCTGCGTGTGTTGAAGCGAACTCCATTCCTGCGCTAGATGTTCCTGCTTGGAACAGAAAAGGAGTTCTTTGAGGGGACGGATCCAAAATATGAGGCGCGTCGAGTTTGAAAGTTGCGGACCTGTGATGGATGAATCGGATGCGGTCGAAATCGGCATAAACCTCGCTTTCCGCATCTTCTTTCAGCGCGTCTTCCGCCCAAGAACCTTCCCAGATTCTGAATCTTCGTGAGTTCTTTGGTGCTTCATTGCTCAATTTCGTTTTCTCAGAAGCGCTTACTTATAAAGAAGGCGCAAGTATTCGTCCGCAATTTCATATCTCTTATCATGCTCGACAAAAGGCAAACCAACCTATCACCGGTCAGGTTATTGATCAAAGGGATGGTTGAAGAGGCTTACAGCATCTGCCGCCGACTGTTTGAAGGATGTCACTATATTCCATCCAAATCGTCCCTTCGTAAGATGGTCCAGCGTCGAGAATCGCTTCGCAACCACAAATGGGGCCTCATAGCTGGTACTTGTCGTGATGGCAAACCCCAGATTCTTGGTTACCGCAGCCATCGCAGTGATAGGCTACTTCGCATGAATAATCAGTATTGAACATGCTGATTATGATTTTGGAAAAAAACACTGACAGCAGCTGGGTCACCCATTGGATACTGGCAGGCCGTCCGCACAGTCGGCTCAGCACTCCCCTTGTACACGTCATGTTGGCCATACGTGTCGGCAAGGAATAGAGTGTTGATATCTCCCCGTTCGAGGAGCTGCGCCAGGTCCGTCCAGTATGTGAGATCGCGCCGCTTGTCCTTATTCCGGTCGCCTTTTCGTCGCCACTGCCCGAAGCTCAGATGGCTCGGTGTAAACATGTCGAAGGCATTGATGAAGATTCTCTTCTTGAGCAATTCTTGGTCCCGAGGACATGGAGCCGCAGCATGCTGATCAGCCATGATAGGACTCCGGTGGTGTTTGAAGCAGTCGAAACTTTTTTGGACTGAAATCCAAGACTGGAACGCTGCCCAGGCCCCCACGAGTCAAGACCAGGCAGATTGGACGGAACTCGGCACCTGTCGCAGGTTAGTTGTCGATGATGTTGCTCTTGAGCTCCACGGTGGTTGACGATATATATACCCGGCGTCGCGTGCTCAAAGCTACATGAGTCGTGCAGCTCCACCCCAGCAACAACACCAAGTGCGGGAGCCCCTCACCAACAAACCGTCCACGAACGTTGCGATGTCGCTTTATCCAACGCCCGCTTATCGGTTCCGCGACGCGCATCCTGACAGCTAACAGGCCCCACTTGGACCAGAGAATTGGAGTCTCCGCGTTTCGTTTCGGACCATTCCATCAAGCTGCATGATCGCGAGCTTCACACAATCGTGATCCACAATGGCATGAGATGTACGCCATGCAGCGAAAGTGGGGGGAAGGTTTTGTAAGCTTGCTTTTGAGGACTTCAGAATAAAATCATATTGCCGGCATAGCACCTCCAGTGTTTACGGTCGTCTCCGGGGACTCCAAAAATCAAGACACCATCACCATGTCTCAGTCTCAATCTCGTCTTGGGGGCATCCTGCAGCACCTTTCACCTAGCTCTGGCACACCCCACATTGTGATTGAAGACAAAGCAGAGATATCAGCACCCAGCGATGCTCCGGAGCCGCCACCTCTCAGGACTGTCTGGCCGCCTCTAGAACTAGAAGACCATCCCATCGATGAAGTGCGCCCGTTGCGAGTCGTGGTTGTGGGTGGAGGGATTACCGGGATCATGGCGAGCATATTTCTCCCCGCAAAAGTCCCCAAAATCGATCTTGTCATCTACGAACGACAATCAGATATCGTATGCGCTTACCGCCCCGATTCAAATGACGTGCACTGAATCTGAATCTAGGGCGGAGTGTGGAACGCGAATATCTATCCCGGAGTGCGCTGCGATGTGCCCGCACATGCATATCAAGCTACCTTCGACGCCAATACGGACTGGAGTGAAGCGTATGCACAAGGCGCCGAAATCAAACAGTACTGGAAAAATATCGTCGCAAAGTACGACGTCGCGAAGTATATCCACCTTAACACACGCGTGACCGGCGCCGAGTGGTCTGAAGAAAAGGGGAAGTGGCGGGTCGGCGTGCAATCCAGCAGCGGAGACTCCATTGATGAAGCTGATTTTTTGATCACGGCCACCGGCCACTTCAGCGACCCCATATTACCCACATATCCAGGAATGAACGAGTATAAAGGCCACTTACGACATAGTTCGAATTGGGATCCAAATTTTGATCCTAAGGGAAAGAGGATCGCGGTGATAGGGTGAGTTTTCCGCTTGAATCTTTATATTCTATCATGATCCTAAAGATGCGATTGCAGCAACGGTGCATCTGGCATACAAGTCCTCCCACCGCTCCAAAAGGTTGCAGCACACATTGACCACTATGCTCGGAGCAAGACCTGGGTAGCCGCTCCAATCGGAGGCGAAGATCTCGAACAGTTCGTCCGTGACAACATCGATCAAGCTAAGCAAAGCCCGGAAGAGTATCTCGCATTCCGCAAGGCATTAGAGTCGCGGCTATTCAGTCGATACGGAGGCTTTTTTGAGAAGAGCGAAAAGAGTGCCATTGCAAGGGCCGCGATCACCAAGTTGATGGCGAACCGCTTGGGCGACCGCAATGATCTCTTAGACGCCATCATCCCCAACTTCTCGCCCAATTGCCGTAGATTGACTCCTGGTCCTGGGTATCTTGAGGCTGTTGCCGCAGAAAATGTGGAGTATGTTCCAACTCCGATCGAAAGGTTTACTGCCACAGGTATCGTGACCACCGACGGTAAAATCCCATAATATCACCCTAAACTCCGACAAACCGTGCTAATTCCCCACCAGGCATTCAGAGAAACGTCGACGCAGTCATCTGCAGCACTGGCCACGATATCAGCTTCAGCGTTGCATTCCCCATCCACGCTCACGGCACCGATCTCCAAGCGGCCTGGCGACCTGGCGGCAACCCAGGCTTCCCAGATTCATATCTCAGTTTCGCTGCTCCAAACTTCCCAAATTTGCTCTTCATCCTTGGTCCAAACTCCACCGGCCCCGCCGGCACGCTCTGCCACTCCGTGGAAAACCAACTAACCTACACAGCTAAAGTCTTGCGGAAGATAAGTAGTCAAGGCATTCGCAGCATGGCACCCTCACAGGCCGCAACAACAGACTTCAGAGCGTATTGTGAGAGTTTCTTCCCGCAGACGGTGATGAGTCAGCACTGCTCCAGCTGGTACAACGGCGGGATTAAGGGGGGAAGAATTCACGGGGTATGGCCAGGGAGCGCAACGCACGTGAATCAAGTGAGGCGAGAGCCGAGATGGGAAGATTGGGAGTATACGTATATAAACAAGCAAGGGAATCGATTCGGATGGTTAGGAAATGGATGGAGTGAGAAGGACGTTCTAGCCCAGAATGGGGTCGACGCATTGACAACGGATCTGACACCATGGCTGCAGAAGGAGGCGGTTGAGGGAAAGGTGGACGTCAAAGGGTATCATGAGAATTGGTGGGATGCGTAGAGTCCTAAATACAGAGAAGGGCGCCTCGTCTACTCGTTTCTTTCTATGGACGCTAAAGGCTATTCTCGACTTGAATCTGCCATAACGAAACGCGAGAAGCTACCTGATGCGAAAATTCCAGAACACGGACTGCATCGCCGTGAGACTGGATAACAGTATTGGCGTCCAATAACTCTTTGGTGACTTGAAGATCGTACGGAGCATGCAGGTGCGCCACGGCCTTCCAGGATCGAGTCACCTTAGGCTCCAGCGGTAAGTCCCAGTTGCCTCTCCAGGTTATTCTAGCAGGTCTGCAATTTTTAGACGCCTGGTATCGGAAAACACAGGCTAATGCTCTCCCGCCATTCCATAGTTCCATGTTCTCCAACTTAGGCATTTTCTTGGCAGCCTCCGCTGCTATTTGAAGCAGATCGTTGATGTTCGCTAAATCCCCATCGGGTGTCAGCTGGCGAGAGGTAAGAGTGAGTGACACGAGCTCTTTCCACGCCTAGTTTGATTGACGTGTGTCTAAGAAGAACATGGCGTCCATGATAAATGCCGCTGAAAGATGTTCAAGAGTAAGACTAGCTTCTGCCAGGGCTCTAGTGACCCCAGAGTCTGCTGTCCGAACAGGCTCTGCAGGATCGCGCGATCCCTGGCCAATAGCAGTGTACTTGTCATTGAAATCTTCAAACACGACCATCTTCTTTAGGGCGTTCGGAACAAGGTATTCAAATAGCCACCGAAACCCTGTTAGATTTCAAGGGTTAGTAATGGTCTAAGGACTAAGGTTAACTTCTTCACAACTCACTCTGGTCAGATATTTACTGATCCAATCCATCCCATTCTCTCCAAGGTTCATAATGCATCTCTAAATTTGGAAAAAAGTTGATAAGTTCTTGAATAGTTCCCGGCTCCCATCCATGGCGGGTCTGGCGGCGCAGAAGAAGACTTGTTACGGCCGTGACTTTGGATAATTCTTGCCAGAAATCTGATGGAAACTCAATATCCTCAAACAATCTTTCGACGGAACACAAGGGCGGAAGGTAGACCTGAGTGCCATTGACCCAGCCATGAGGCGGATCATGAAAGCTGGAAAGCGGTTGCTCGCTCTCGAAGCTGTGTGCAATATCGGGTCCGAAATGTGCATTCTTGAAATGATGTTTCGAATCGCTGGGAGACTGCACGCTGATATCTAGGGTCAAACGGCCTTGGGGATTCCATTTGCCAAGAATGCGAAAGACACTTTTTATAGACCTTGAATGATTTCTGTGTTCTTTTCATTCCATTCATCCGTCTCTGTGTTCTCGCATTCCGAGCAATCGTACTCTTGAAGCTCTATGTAGAGCCAAATGTATTTCATATGACTTCTTTTTCGAGTTGCTATGTCGCTAAAGTCTGCGAGGCGTGGGACCGTAAGTTTGAGGCGACTAAAATTTGGCTTTTCGATGACGGCCTGCGATTCTCGACAAACTGAGGCAAACTTAGCCACGTTGCCTCCCCCTTTTATCAGCGCGATGACGATCATCTCTCGGAGCTCAACAGCATGTGATGTCTAGAACATTTTGAAAGTCTGAGAAATTCCTGATGGCAATGGTGAAAGAAGAAGTAAAAACGGAGGAAGGATCGAGGATCGAAGAATTCGGCCAGCTTATATGCGCTCGCACCTCGCTACCAAACTTGACTTTTACGTCGACTCATCGACCCAAACTTAGCCTTGAAGCCGCAACCCAGCTAGGATTGTTCGTAAAAGTATACATAGACTCTACTTTGACGTAGGCGTCTTTCAGTTTGTCGTCTTCGCATCGAGTTTTGTGTAGATGCCGCAGTTCACGTCGAGTTACGAACCTAGTTATGACGCGCCGGAAAGGAGGATACATGTTGTGCCCCAAGGCGAGTGCAGCAGCAATACCTCGATGATTTTCACATCTGCCACGCTTCTAGGGATTGATTTCGCGTCCGGGAAAATGAAGATAGGGGGAAGAGGATTGATTTGATCGCATCCATTCTCCTCTCGCCCTGACATCCAAACTTCGACCTCACAACGCTACCACAATCTTCTTTGTATGCACAGCCCCTTCCTGCGTCCGGCGACCTAACTAGCGCGGAAAACAAGCCACAGACTCAGGCGTAATAGAGCAGTGATCATCGAACATAACAGCTGAGAGTACGGAGTTTTAGCAGATCCCGCCGAATGCCGCCGAATGCCGCCGAATGCCGCCGAATGCCGGTAAGACTTGGTCTATAAAATGGCTTCCCCCGTGCCCCGCTCTAATTCTTCCTACCACCTATTTCGCTTGTGGTGTCGATTCCGCGCTAGGTCATCAGACGCAGGAAGGGGCTGGGGATGTATGGGTGGTACGGACCCAAAACAACGCGTAAAGACGCGTTTTTAATCCGGTAATCCGATTGAGGCAATGGGATTGGGATGGAGAAGGGATGGAGACGGGATGGAGAAACTGAAATTAAATTGAACTGGCACATGCACATGATGCTTAAAACGACACTACATGCCTATGTAGATACAGATGACTCGTACGTAGGAGTGTATAGAGTGAGATGACGTCACGGAGCTTTGGTAGTTCACCTTCTGCGAAGGAATGACTGCGCCCTAAAACCTGGATCGGAGTACCATCCGTAGCTCCCCACCAGAAGATAGTTCCCGCAATCCGCCCAGCTCAATCTTTACGCACAAATTTCTCTTATGTATGGTGTGGAGGGTAAAAATCTGAAGAGACAAGAAAGAGGAGAGAGCGTTGGGGTGCGTACGACCTTGACTTAGCGGAGTCGTATGTAGCACGTGATTCAGAGGATTCATGCTTTATTGGATGGCAAAATTCGCCTTCGCTATCTATCTAATCATGTTCGCTCACCCGACTGCGTTGCAGTCATCAGGACCATTCTAATATTTACAACCGTGTAGAAAATGTTACACGGATATATACACACCTCATCTGACGTCCTCCGGCCTACCCACTCACGGCAGATCACTCAAGGCAGGTATGATGACTTGCTTCACCAATGGCACGTCGGTGTCTCCAGATGGCGTCTCAGACAGTACGTAGCTTGTTTTGAAAGACCCAGCGGCCCAGGTGGTCCATCCGAGATAGACGTCGCTGTTGTCGCTATATACTCGTCAGTATATCGTCGCCAGATGCCACTTGAGCGGGACATTGCTTACTTCAGATAACTCAGCGTCTGCTTAAGATACGAGATACAGGTCGAATCCTGTGGTCCACCACCAGTCTCCGACAAGAACACCTGGCGGTTCTGATCGCGAGCCCAGGTCGCAAGTGGAGCAAACGAGCCCTTGGTCGCGTTCGTGACGCATCCTGCATGCGTGCCTGTGGAGTCGGAGTCGAGGTATTGATGGACGTCAAAAACCAGATTCGTTTTGCTACCATCCACATTCTTGACAGCGGCGAGACCCCCTGAGTTCTCCGCGAAGCCGCCGGCAGCTTGGTGATTAGTACCCGGGAGTAAGATAATGTTGTCAGTGGCGCCAGCGTTGCGGATGGCGGTCACGGCGGCCTGGACGGTTGTGACCCACGTCTCCATGCTTAGGTTATGAGGCTCGTTCATGGTGCCGAAGGCCACTTTCGATTGGGCTTTGTACTTCTTGGCAATCTGGCTCCAGAGATCTGCGAATTGGTCATCTGTTGGTCCGCTGGGCGCACTCTGGCCGATGATCTTGCCGTCCCAGCGAGCGTAGTTGTGGAGATCGACGATGCACATTTTCGCACCAGCGTCGACGCAGCCTTGAACCAGCTTGTCGTAGGTGGCGATTCTACTCGCGTTGATAGTATTTCCCAAGTCGGTGACCAAGTACTGCCAGCTGACGGGAAGACGGAAGGCATTCAGGCCCTTGGAGACGAAGTGGGTCATCTGGTCGATACCAGTCTGGCCAGGAGGCGTTGCAGCAGAGGGGTCACAGTTTCCCTCGCCATCACAACCAAACTCGAAACCGGCAATGTTGATGCCACCATAGGTGACTGCTGTGCCTGTGAGTTGAGGGAGTGTCAGTTCTGTGGTATCTTTGTGGGTGTGCGCATGTATGCCAGTGCTTGGGGTGTCTCGATGTAATCTCGGAGAGATTGATAAGACTAAAGCTCTTCACTTTGGGCTATGTGGAAACTTGTTGAAGCACTTCACCTAGCGGCAGATAGGCGTACAGACAAGACAGTGCGTGCGATGAGTGTGTCATTTTTCACGCCCAGCATGCTAGCACGGCTGCTTACTTGACGTTGATAGCGGCAGCAAAACGGTCGCCACGAGAGCACTAACTTTGAGGGTGAACCTCATGACGAGAGTCGATGGCAGGGAGCGTGAACTGAGTGATGGTTTGTAGCGGACAAAGGTGCGGGTGTTGGGGATACAAGAATGACTTCAAATTGGTGAATTCGAATAGCTTTTAGCGCATGGCGAAAAGCCGCGACGTTGTATTGGTGAACTCCATACACCCCTCTATCCTAAGCCGAGCAAAATGACTAGGGTCGTGGTCCGGTCGCGGTCCGTATGCTCCACCATGTCGTCGGCGCCTCCGCAATGTCACGTAAACAATGCAATTAAAGTGGTTAACTTGAGACATTGAAGGATTATTGACGTTAAGAATTTGCGATCTGGGTCTCGTGAATGGAAGCGTAGCTTTGTGTGCCGCAATGTGAGTCGTGTTCATGAATCACCGTCCCGGTCATGGAGGATTCTCAACCTTGGAACATACGATGCGGTTAGAGAGAAGAACTCGAGATGTTGAAGGATTGAAGAATTATTGACGGTAAGATTTTGCGATGCGGGTCTCGTAATCTAAAGCTTTGTGCCGCAATGTGAGTCGTGTTCATGAATCACCCGTCCCGGTCATGGAGGAGGATGCTGAATCCTAGAACATACGATGCAATATACTGCAACCATGGTGTGTCTGGTGTGGACAGTCTATACGCGGTTGCTTTTCCATTTTCTACTGCAGTAATCGCGAGCCGTCGAGGTGGAGATTAATACCTCGACTTCCCGCTGTTCTGAAACCACCGAACCGCTCGGACCCCCCCGCAACATACCCTTTTCCGCTACTATGGCTGTATCCAAGACTTCACGTTCCCTAATAGAGAGCCCACCCGAGATGGACCGCCTTACAGCATATACTCACGTCCGGTGACCCAGCGCTAAAGCCAAGCCACAAAATTCCTGTATAAGGTAGCCATTTCCGGACGCCTTTAATGGGGAATAGCAGCCTCCTAGCCCATCAATCTTCAAGCTAGCTCAGCATTAGCCCGGAAAAGGCAGTTTACCGGGGTCGACTCAGTTTCCGCGCCAGGTCACTGAACGTGATGATATGCTGTAGTTCGAATCACCGTTGCCACAAAGCCCTTGTGTCTATGTAGGTTTGGTTTCCGAGCGTCTTAGTCCCGAAAGAGCCCATTCGGCGGAGAAAAGTTTTGAGGAGTTACCTCATCCGTGACCTTGACGATACCACCAAGCTTTTCCTCAATTTCAACATGAGCTTCCAGCTGGCTGAGGTGGGCGAGAGCTTCTGGTGATTGGAACAGGCTCATTCCAACAAAGTGGAGTTTCTTCAACTTCGGGAAACTCCTGTCCGAAAACACAGGAAGAAGGATTTGCCAGCACCTCTCATTAGATCTCCTGCCGTAATGTGCCGGATGCTGTGCGGAGCCTGGATCGATTTCGTCCGTAAAGTCGAAGACTTGGGTGCTGACATGGTAGCGGTTTTCCAAGGTAAGCTCTTTGAGCGTAGCAGAGACATGGCGTAGGAAGTCAGCCCACTCTTCGAGCAAGTCAATCTCTGCGGCAGGGTCGAACTCCCATCGGGCTCCCGTGATGTTAGTGTCTTCGGTCAATTCCGCCAACTTGCTCATATGGAGAGTTTTCAGGTTTGTGAATCGCTTCTGAATCGAACGGAGGAACAGCACCGGATTTGGGCCGTTGTCCTGACCTGGCGAATGGATCAAGTTGATCAAAGAGAGGTGCTGGATATTTTCCGGTCTTGACAGCAGTGCCAGCATCATATCTTGATTGATTTGACCTCCAACCTTTAAGTTGGTCAACTTTTCGAGATTGTGGGCCACGGCCTTCTCGCTCTCTCCGATCGACGAGAATTCCCACCAGTCTTTCACGAACAAGTAGAGGGTGTGCAGGTTTTTGAACTCGGCAATAACGTCGTAGATATTGCGTCTGTCCCGGGGCCAGATTTCAATGAAAATGTAGTCATTGGAATCGTTCAACTCGGCTTTGCTCTTGTAAGAGATAGCAATTCCTGGCATACGCGTAAGTTTCAGTGATTGAACGCGAGCAGCCAGCGCCGCCCAGAAATCTGGTCGTTCGTCCATCCTGGTGCTGCATGTAGCAAAGAATTGCCGTTGCTGGTCGATCAGGCCGTCGTCGTAAGCGCCATCTCCACTCAACTCGACGAAATCAATGTCGCTCCATATGATCGGGGAGGCTTTAGCGTACCATTCCTTGTTGGTCCGACATATGGCGGCTAGAGTGGTCATGTCGCATAATTCCAGGATCTGGAGCTGTAGCTCGTCTGGTATCGAGAGTAGGGACGCGGCCGACATAGTGCACACCTACGGCGCGAACGATGCTCTAATGTGCCTAAAGGCTGATAGGGAAGTGGATCGTGGTGTACTTCCGAGTTGTTGCGTGATGGTGTTGCAGAGAGGGAGGTGACGTGTAATCTTGGAAGTCGTTTATAATACACCGCCAGTCCGCTTTAGGATTAGATACGGCCGCGGAGAGCCATCCTCCTACAAAAGTAGGCTCACCCTCTCGTTCGTCTTCAACATGCATCTTATCTATCGACGATGTTCCCAGATCAGCCCAGGAAAGCGCTTCTATTTGATCTTATGGGCACATGTTGTGACTGGCTCTCATCTCTTTTGCCTCTCCTTTCTTCGCTTCCCTCTCATCCGTGTCTTTTACCAGCGACCACTGCACTTCCGCAACTAGCAGCTGCATGGCGCGCTGGCTTCTTTACCGAAATCCACCATCGCTTTGAGAATAAACTACCAGCAGAGCATATCGATGTGACCCATCGACGCGTCCTTGACCAGCTATTAGCTGAAAGAGGCGTGGGGCTGGACGTATGGGACGAGGAGGTCCGTCAACGATTAGTAAAAGGATGGCATGAGCAGAAGGGATGGCCAGATGCGCTACCAGCTCTGGAAAAGTTGAGGAAGAAGTTTTTCGTGTAAGTCTTCAGCCTTCGTGAAGAAGCCACGGGTATCTTCTATAAACACGTGATGCAAAGACCGCTCTTAACAGGCAGGCCGCAGGGTCGTGCTAGCCAACGGTACGACGAGATTACAGCTTGATATCGCGAAGTCATCCGGATTGCCTTTTCATATGCTTTTCTCGTCGGAGCTGTTAGGACTTACGAAGGTGCGCTCCGGATGATAGACTTGCGTGGTAAGGAACCTGCTCAGATCTATGTAGCCTGACCCAGAGATATACTGGAAAGCGCTTCGGCTCATGGGTGTCGAACCACATAACGCTATGATGGTTGCTGCGCACGCATATGACTTGCGTGCCGCAAAGACTATGTATGAAGCACCTTTTCCGTCCGATGGGCTTATACTTATCCGCTCGCTATATACAGTGGTCTCGAGACCGCGTACATCTACAGATCGACTGAAGATCTGGATGAGGACATGCAGGCAGTGAAAAGGGATGTAGATATATTTCTAGACGGCAGAAACGGGACTCTCGATTGTGGCCTCGGCGCCCTCGCCGACCACTTAGATGCTTAGGGGAATGGTCTACCACCGAGACGGCAGTATTTGGAAGCCTCTTCGCCTTAGAAATGCAACTGGGCTCTGTGTGGGCAAGCTGCGATCAAAGGTATCAGATACGAAACCACATTTTATTCGCGACCGAGGGCGCAAAAAAAAGCAAGGGCGCAAGTGTTGATGACGGACATCACAGTGAATTACCAGCTTATTGGGACAAGAAAGAGGTTTCATTTGCTAGCACATAACGTCGAACTATAGAAAGCGGGGGCAGCGGATTTCCTATCTGCGTACACCGTGTTGACGCCGTCTAAGGTGCCCTAGCAAGGGCTAATATGGCATACAAACCGTCTTATTCAACTTTTTTCAAAAGGTGTTAAGGCAAGTTATGTAGCGGTAAACCACTTTAAAAAAGAGCACATCATAGTAAAAGCACAAGCTTATTAGGGCTAGGAAGAGGTTTTGTTGGCTAGTACTATGTAGGGTAAGGGGTAAGAGCTATGGGGCAAGGGGCGAGAGTATAGGAATTCGAACGGGAGCTAACACTTCATGCCTCCTAGACCTCTTAATCCTGCACACCGGCTCCATCCTTTTCCGCCGCGAGGGTGATAAGAAGCAGAACAACGAATGTTGCAAACTGAATCAGGTATGCCAGAACGATAGAAAGGATGATCCAGTCGTAAAAGGCCTTAACAACCAGTTAGCGGCGAGGACAATAAGGAGGTATGTTTTCGCGGTCCCTTTCCTTCCGGGCGCCGCGTGATGAGGCTGTAGAAAGAAAGTCCAAAAGCTAGGCAAAATAGCTTTCTTCCTGGAAGCAATGATGATGGCCGCCGCAATCGCAATCAAGTAGGCGATGATAAAAGGGCGTGGCAGGCGACAAGTGCCTGGCTTTCTACACCCGAACTCGGAAGAGAATCCCATAGTGGATAGCGATGAGTCGAATGCTTGGTGGAAGAGTGTCGTGGGGGTGAGAATCGAATGGATGTTTGACTAAAGAGTGAGAGTCGAGTGGGTGACTGAGAGTATGTTTGGAGGAAGAGGAGAAGGCGGCCGGACAGGCAGACTCTTAAAAGATTGCGGTAACGAGCCCTTGGATGATTATGCCCCAGATAGGGAGCCGCCGGAGGTAGTGAGGAAGTAGCAGCATCATGAGGAGCAAGTCTCCAATGACGGTCAAGACGAGTACGGCGATTCTGTTAGGACCTGCGGGTGATAATAGCTTGTGAGCGTAACTACATACAAGTAGCTGGCAGTTGGGAATCAAGATCGATTCTCAATTCACACTCTTTTTTGGCGCTGTTGGTAAAGCCAGCTGCCCCCCCTCACAGATCCATAGCTGGGAGTACCTGGCGGTCGTCGGAGCATTGTGCGTGACACGAATCACTAGCGTCGATCAATATTCTAAGCGATGAGCGGCAGCCAGAAAAAACAAGACAAGGTGTGTACCGAAAAGCTGTTGTATTGATGAAGGCGTATTGAGCGGAAGGACCTTATCCAGTACTTTGCCCGTGTGTACACCTGTCTGCAACTGCTCGACGTGCTTCAACAAGTTTCCACATGGCCCAAGGGGAAGAGTTTCTATCTCGTTCATATCTCTGAATATGCATTGAAGCAACCCAAGCAGTGGCAGACAGGTGTACACACGTTCTACGGTTAGAGTGCCATTGTCCTGTATAGCCGCTTACTCGGCAGCTTCCTGTGTAACTGTATCTTTCATCTTTCTGCTCAATAGCTAGCTTCCTCGCCTTCATCAATACAACAGCTTTTGGCTACACAACTTGTCTTGACTCGCTTCCCCTGACTGTCGCTCATCACCTTTTCCATGGCGCAAAGGCTGAAACCTTCATCGCAATGTCTGCGGTCACGGTCGTCACGCTTGATCTCACCTTTGTTCTCGAGAGATGGCTGCGGCACACTGGTCGCTTGACCCACAACACTTCGTGGTTCCAGAAAATACTGTCTACAAGACCTCTTTACGTCCGGTGGCCAGCGTGGTTAGTAAACCGGCCAATCCTCAATCGGATTGACGGCCGGTTTATTAGTATAGACTCTAGATAATCCAATCAATCAATCCTCTAGCCAATCAAACCTCAAGCGGAGATTGATCTGATTGATCCGATTGGTGTATATAAATCGGAAAGGATATATACAAATCGGAAAGGATGCTTACGGACGTGATTTTTATAGATTTTTATGGGTATAACTTCGTTATATAAGCTCACTACGCCTATAGATTAGACTACGGAGTGCCCCAGAGTAGAGGGCAACGTGAGATTACCATGGTGGTCAGGTTCTAGGTGAGGGGGGGGGGCTCAGGATGTCCCTTGGGAACGTCGCGCGGAGTACCAAAGGGGGGCGCATTTTTGAGGCCTAGAAGACCTAATGATTTGCTTTAAACGTAATTCGACCCGTAGAAATCGACTCCCGTTGTTCGTTTAAGCTCATCTCGTCATGGTGGAGTGCTAGAGGGGGGGCTAGGGCCGTGGCTGATGAGGCTAGCAATACGTGTTCTCCCGCCTCCGCCGGCGGAACCTCGGGGCGGCAGAACGCCGTGATTCTATTGGCTTGTTAAGACACGGTGAGGGCCTTAACGTTAGCGCACAGATCTCTTAGCGCGATTGTTATTCACTTATTTGCCAATCCGGATTAAACCGTTCAAACCAAAATTCTAATCAATCCAATCAATCAAGCTTCATTCTATATATAACAACCCAATCAATCTGCTCTCTAGTTGAGCCGGCCGCCGGTTTAGTAGCCACGGTGCCGGTGGCCACCCTCTAATATCAAGTCACAAACTTGCTGTATAAGGGAACAACTCCGGCCACCTTTAGGGGGGAATAGCAACCTTCTAGCCAATAAATTCTCAAGTCGGTCAAGTACTAACTAGCCCAGAAAAGAGATAGACAAAAATCGACTCAGTTTAGCGCTAGACCACCGGATGCAAAGAGGTGCTCTATCCTCTCGATAATGAAAAGGGAACCTCGGACAGTCCCAAGTAGGTGTGCATATGTTCAGAGAGAATATGTAACTATCTTAAAACAGAGCTTCGTATGGATTGATGCAGTGCTGCTTAATATTTAAGGGAGGCCCCTACCTGCTGTGTAGCTATCACTGCGGCGTTACATTTCGGCAACCATCTCAGAGAGGAATATAATCATTCATTCCACTATGAACGATACAGGGTGAAATGTGCACAGAACTTAGAGCTTGTCTTCAGTATCGTCGCCCCACCATGCCTCCGGCAACTCCTCACAGATGCAAATGCAAGTCCTATTCGCTTCGCTAGATGTCTAATCAAGCTTACCAGCCTCAATCTCAGCCAACGAAACATCAAGATCAATCGGCGCTCTCCGGGCCATGGACGCCACCGGGCCATTAACGCGGAACTTGTTGAACATGTTGTATGCGCGGGTAACCTGGTTGGGGGTGAACTCCTCGTAGCAGGCACTATTCCTTACATTAGCGAATCGACTTCAGAAGGCACTCGTTCGCGAGGAAAAGAGAACACTTACTCATAAGAGTAATCCATGTAATTGTGGATCGGATCAGGACCCGCAACACCAGGGCACGAATCACGGCCAACGGGGCAGCCGCGGGTAGCGTTGAGCTGCTGGGGGGTGTCCGCGATTGAGTCACCATCGCCAGAGCAGCTGTTGCCCTGGAAAGTGTGGAAGAGGCCCTTTAGCGTACATTAGTCGCGAAGATTTAGAGCATGATCGAGAGGGTGCGCATACAAACCAATGACCGACCTCGTGGGTCACGGTCTTGCCCTCGTTGTAATTGGTAGCACTACCACCGGGGAGGGAGGTAAACAAAATGCTGCATCCGTCGTAGTAGAAGTCGTCTGAGCCAGTCGAGACACTGTCTGGGAAGTAGCAGTACTGGAACGGGTTAGCTGAAAGTCGTCACGTGGCAGTTGGGAATATGAAGGTCACCCCTAAATTGCCACCAATTTCTTTCTGGAAGTAGACATTCAAGGCCTTGTAGTCGCCTTTGCGGAGCTTCTTCTTCATTGCTAGTTCGGCCCCATCAACCGCCCAGCTAGCGTCGACAGTTTTGTCGGTTCCAGCCAGGCTGAAGGAGATGCCGTAGGGAGCGTAGTTGCTGTTCATGACCGTGAGTTGGTCCGCTAGCATGGTGTCGGTGACATATCCATCTTCCAGAGCCTCGCTAGCGGCGACGACGTGGAAGTACGTCTGGACCTTAATGGTTGCGTTGGCAGCGGAAAGCCTGCCGAACCCGCGCTCCTGGCGACTCATCTCCTTGGCCACTGCCAGGAAAGCGTCCGAGGGCTCGGTGCTACATCCGAAGTCGTGTTGATGGGTGGCACGCTGGACCGTGTGTGCTGGGAAGGCAGAAGCTAGAGCAGCGAGCCCGACGAGGGTAGAGACGATCCAACGCATTCTGAACGAGAGAATGACAGAACGGTAAATCTACAAAGCGAATGGCACCAGTTGCGAGAGCGGGAGATCGTACCCTAAGGAGGGCAAAGCCTCTTAAGTACCTCTGGTCCTACCCTAGCCACTCATTCTTATGGTTGACTTGCTCAGAAGGTGTGCAACTTCAGTTACTGGTAGCTTGGCGGTCAACGCGAACTGCCTAATCCGGCTTGCTTAGCCGTTGTTGAGATTAAAACATGATGCTGCACCCGGGTCCATTGGAGAAGGTTATGTGGGTGATGTCCTTGGTGTAGGCCATTCGAGAAGGTGTCGCACAGCCTTTCACAAACAATAGGCCTGTGGAGACGCCCTGCTTGCTGGCGGAGCCGGGGCAGAGTCTTGGTGTTTTCTTGGCTCGCACCGTTGATGTTCAGATCTGCAGATCTTACCAGGGACGGGGCGAGCGATGGGACCGTAATTTGCTTGATGTCAAGATTAAGGGCAACGCTAGCCTAGACGGGTAGGTTTCAAGAGTTGCACTATGGATGTTTAAACCTTCGATAGGGGCTACCTATACTGGCTTATCTCTACGAGGCTGTAATTTCTGCGCTGTGCCGGTTACATGCATAGATGCGACCCAAGGCCATCTTGGGTCCTCGGACTGTGGCGGTGAGAGTTTGCACAGAAATCCCTCGTAATGCTCCACGGCGACTGAGTGCATACCGATACCGTGGTATACCTGGATCACGTTCAGATTTCACACCCTAAGACTTGTCTAGTGCGGCTTGAATCTGATCGTAGTGTGGGTAGTCTAGTTCCACGACATGTGCGAGATGTCAAAATGATACAAGATCAGATGTTTGCGTCGCGGACTTGAAGTTGGATTTCGTCGACACGCTGGACCATCTCAGTTGCCCGCCCCGCAAGTGCTTCGCCCGACAACCGAGTTGCTTCATCGAGAGAGGTCCTTTCGCTACGTTTTTGGCCACCGTGTTGCTCGGTCGGAGCTGCGAAGTTCGGTATGAACGATCTCTCTGCCGCCTTCCTGGAAAGCTCGCCAAGAACATCTCAGATGCCCTTTTGAAGCTGCCCGGCGAGCGTAGATATAAGCATCAGGTGCAAATGCGTCGCGATAGAGGACGAGGGAGCAAAGTCTCCCATCATGATTTTTGGGAAGCTGACCTACATTCTCGCAGACGCCGTAGCCATCGTGGCAAGCGCAACACAGTGCCCCATGTGCTGGAGACCACGTCCCACATCTCAAGGAGCCGGAGATGGCACGAGATGAGCAGAAATAAAGACGAGTGGCTTGTTTTTGCTTGTGTTGTACAAAGGCCCTGGTGGCTCGTGCGGTTGAGAGACGAGACGAAAGATTGATAGGCACCGACCAAGGTCTGAGTAAGGCTGAACGTCTCCTCAATGGCAAAGCCGGTATCTCCTTGAGAGCCGTCTGGGTGCGGGTAGGTTTCAGGGGTCGATCGCGAGTTGTTTGTGCCGCTGCTGGAAGAGGACGCGGACGGCCACATGGAAAGCGGTGGTATCGTGAGAATGTGCTCACTGATGTTTTGCAACAGCGTCGTCAGCATTTTTTCCACCTCGGGTATGCTGGGCCCAGTGGCACTGCGGGATACCCCTTGGTGTGCTGAGAACGCCGACAAGGTACCTTGGCATGGGGTTGAGCACGACATGGCCGCGGGAAAGTGCAGCGCCTCCATAGCACGGTCGAATTGGTCCTCGGGCAGCAGACCCGCAGGTACATCTTCTTCCCAGGAGAACATGTTGGGGTCGAAAAATCCATCTTCGCGTGTCGCTGCTAACGCATCTTGGGCGCCGTTGTGGCTCGACGGTTGCTGAGAAGGATGCTGTCGCCGGCCTTTGGTGTCGTTGGGTCGGAAGCCTCTCATCGAGACACTGAAATGACAAGGTGTACCCGCGGAGAGACAGCGATTACAATACTGCCTGCCGTCGGGTTTTGTGCATCGGAGCTTGTGCGTATGACAGCGGTCGCACACCAGTCGTGGTCTCATGGCTGTTGGTGCTCGTTGAGCTATGCTGAAAGAGAGGTTGAAAGAGGGTGGGAAAGACACACTTCGCGTGGTTTATTGCAGTTGCAGGCTTGTTGAAGGTCTTGCCCATTCTTCTCTGGTCATTATTTCATGGATCGATGTCTAAAAAAGAATTCAAGGATGAAATGGCGATGGAAGCGCGGCACGTAGTTCTTCCTCCCACTTTGTGTTGGGAAAATGGCATTCTAGACTAGAAAATTCCTGGATGCCACCTTTCGGTGTTCTCTAGCTACTACGCACCAGACATCAACCTCTCTCAACAACAAGCCCATAGTTTACCGAATCCAAATAGAAGCCTAGACCATATAGAGTAATATGTTTGTAGTTTTTCAATCTCCTCTTCATCCGTCCTTTGTCCTAGGATCCCTCAACTCGAGAACACCGAAGCAATTCGGCTTTCGGCCATCTCCAAGGTCGCCGATAATGTTCTCCATATGCATCAGTGATCAAGCCTTCTACTAGCTCACCAGCCTCTATATCCGTCTCCTTCTATTCCCTCTTTCACAAAAGTTTATAGTCACTCATTTGCCAATTTTTAATCATTCATCTTCTTAAATGTCCACAATTACTTCATCCTTCCACTCAACAGCTGCCACTCTCCCTCCAAAGAGGACTGAGACCTCGACGTCCCTCACCAGCCTACCCAAGCCCCCAGAGGCCCCCTCGCCCGATCCCGTAACCTCGCTCGATGCCGTATCCTCGCCGCCTCAACAGCGGGGCCTGAAATTCTACACCTTCCTCCTCTCCATCGCCCTAACCGGCCTCCTCGTCTCCCTCGAGGCCACCGTCGTCTCCACCGCCCTTCCCTCCATCATTGCCGATCTAGGCGGCACCTCAAACTATGTCTGGATCAGCCTGGCCTACTTTCTCACTGTGTATTGATCTCCATCCACCTCTTGCCTCCATTTCTAATAGTTTCCAGAACCGCGCCCCAACCCCTCGTCGGATCCCTCTCAACCATCTACGGCCGCCGCAACCCCCTCCTTGCCTCCGTCCTCGTCTTCGTCCTCGGCTCCGGCCTCTGCGGCGGCGCCTCCAGCATCACCATGCTGATCGCTGGGCGCGCGGTCCAAGGCCTAGGCGCCGGCGGCGTCAACGTGCTGATCGAGACCGTCATCTGCGACATCATCCTTCTACGCGAGCGCGGCAAATTCATGGCCCTCGTCTTCAGCATGATCACCATCGGGACGGCGCTGGGGCCCGTGTTCGCAGGGCTGATCGTGCAATACAGCACATGGCGGTGGGTGTTCTACCTGAACCTGCCCGTGGGCGGGGTGGCGTTTGTGCTGCTCGCGCTGTTTCTGAAAGTCAAGTCTGGGGAGGGCCAGGCTGGGAAGAGCTTTGGGGAGAAGATGGCGCGGCTGGATATACTAGGGAATGTGATCTTCATCGCTTCCTGCGTCTCGGCGCTGCTAGCGCTAGGATGGGCGGATGCGGTGTACCCTTGGTCCTCCTTTCGCATCATCCTTCCGTTGATCCTCGGCTTCGCGGGCTTTGGGGTGTTTCTGCGGTATGAGGGCTCTGGATATGCCGCCGATCCAACGATGCCGCTTCACTTGTTTGCGAACCGGACGAGCTTAGTCGCTTTTCTCTTGACGTTTTTCCATGGGCTGCTGACGGTTTACGTGTTGTATTTCCTCCCAGTCTACTTCCAGGGCGTGCTAATGTCCAGCCCGGGGCAGTCGGGTGTGCAGTTGCTGCCCACGGTGTTGGTTATGATCCCGTTCGCAGCCGCCGGAGGTGGGATGTTGACTAAGGTCGGGAAGTATAAGCCGGTGCATATGATCGGGTATGGTGTTATGGTACTAGGCTTCGGATTGTACACGTTGCTGGACGAAAACTCGTCAACTGCGGAGTGGGTGGTATATCAGGCTGTGGAATCGGTGGGTGCTGGGCTTGTGGTCGGTGTGCTGTTGCCGGCTATACAGGCAAAGCTCACCGATGCAGATACTGCGAAGTCGACGGCAACTTTCGGATTTGTGCGTTCTTTTGGCCTAGTTTGGGGGAGTTGCAGAGTTAGCCGGCAAGATTCAAGATTCTGGTGTGAGGGCAATGTTGGCAGATGGACATGCTTATGAGCATGCAACAGGGGATTTTGTCAAGTCACTAGATGCCGCAAGTGGGGCGCGGCACCAGGTTGTTGGAGTTTTCGTGGAGAGCTTGAAGAGAACTTGGCAAGTGGGGATCGTATTTACTGGTGTCGCATTTCTGCTCACCTTTTTGGAGGAGAGCGTGGAGTTAAGAAAAGACTTGGATACTAAGTATGGGATGGAAAACTTGAAGGAGGAGACTGCAAAGGAAAATGTTTGATGGAGATTCAGGAAAACATGGTACCACACTATATCTAATGCGCACGAGGGAGAAGATGGCAAAAAGCTGTATCTGATAGATGTCCTAATTAATAGATCCGCTTTGACGCCAAACAATCCAAAGAGTTCCTGGAAAGTAGCCAATTTCATCATGGTATCGTAATGTAATGATCAAACTTGCCCATCCTCATACGATGTGATCATCGTCCTCCTTGACCAGCCAAGAATTTAGCCACCTCCTTCTGGAGCAGTCGACCGCCCTCCTTCTTGATCACGGGTAAGCCGTGCTTCATGAACATAGTCTTGGCTTGCTTCTGCCAATCAGCTGCTTCCTTCTTACTCCGCGGAGCGTCTCTGTCTCTATATCTGTCGTCCCTGGGATCCCGATCATAGCGGTCTCTGGGATCTCGGTCATAGCGGTCTCGTCGGTCTCGTTCGTCTGCGTATCGGTCCCGACCTCCCCGCCTGGCACCTCGATCATCGCGATGGTCCGAGTAGTAGTCGTCGTATCGGGGTTTCGGAGGAGGTGCATCGCGGCGGGCACGATCAGAGCGGTATCCGTCGTCTCGTCGTCGCGGAGGGTAGCGGTCATCTTCGTACTCATCCTCGTCATAGCGGCTGCGACGCCGGCGAGGATCAGGGCCGTCTGATTTGTAGCCGGACCTCTCGCGGTCTCGGCGGCGTGGAGGCTCGCGGTCATCCTCATCGTCGTAACGGCGTGCGGGCGGTCGGCGGTCTCGTGGGGCGCCCCGGGAGTCGTACGGATCGGGTGGCGCGTAGCTTTGCGGCCGTCTCCGAGGCCGATCATCCCTGGGAGGAGAGATATCGCGAGTCTTGCTCCGCACGGGCAATGCCATGCCCGCAGGTTCACGATCTAGGTCGTCGTCACCGCGCCTTTGGCGTCGGGGGGCTGCATCGCGATCATCCGCGTCCCCTCTAGGAGCGCCACCTGCTGCCGCCGCCTTCCCGCTTCTTGGTATCTTCCGTATTTCTCCTTCATCCACCCCGTAAGGGTCGCGAGTCTCTCGAGGTGGCCTGCCATCGTCGTGCGGGGGGCTTTTCGGCCGCCGGGATCTGGGTTGTTGCCGAGGAGGACGCTCGTCGTCGTCGTCTTCAGAAGGATCGACAACTGGAGGCTTTTGGCGGGGTGGATTTGGGGTCACCGGAGGAGGAGGTATGCGATCGTCGACTTCATAGGGATACCGGTCGCCCCTCGAGCGTCGGCCGGGCTTTCGGGGCTCGTTCTCGGGGCGGTACTTTCTGGGCGGAGGCGCGTAGCCGTCGTCGTCGCTCTCGTCGTCGTCGTAGTATTTTCGGGGTCGTGGCATCGTGGGGGCGGAAACGTGTGCTGATGTTTGCCAGTCTGCGAGATTGTTGTAGAGTGCGTGTTGCACCCGCAGTTTTATTTGAGAGACAAGGGCACGTGATGAGGGCGTGATGGGGCGTGATGGCGTGCGGTGGAGGGCCGTGTGGTGGTGTTTATGAGCCAGCTGCTGTGCTGGCGGTCAGGTGAGAGACGTCATGCTGCATTCCCCGGCGACGTCCAAGGTCTCTCATGTCATTGAGACTACAGCTCAACTGACCTCCCCCATGTACCTCGGCTGACTTGCCTTGGCAACCTATCTTTAGCGCCCTCACCTCACCCGACCTCCATCCTTCCTACACCACACTTTATCTGACCTCCCTCATCGGCCTCTCCACCGCCCACCCCGCGACCTCTCACGCCTCTTGTCCAGCACGAATCGTGCTTCAAGCTCCAAGGCTCCTCGAGCCCGCCCTGCGCCTCCCGCGGGCTCAGCGTCTCGCCAAGATGCCTGAGGAGATCAAGGCCCTGGCACCTGGCATCTGGCACCTGGCACCTGGCACCTGCATGGTCCGGACTGTTTGGTCCCGTGACAAGGCTAGTGGCTTGCTTGTTCTGCTGTTAATCACACCCCTGAGTAGGTTGCATGAAAGACACAGCCACGAAAGCAAATATTAATCACTATGTAGAGTATTCTATTAGAGGGGGTTTACGGCTTCCAAATACTCCACCACTTATGGCATAGGGGCCTCCTAGGCAAAAAGCCGTGAGACTGAACGGCAACCGAAGTACGAGCCATCACGCTGCTTTAGCTCCCCTGCTGAATCTTTGAACAACCTCTTCATCCCCCTTTGCTTGCAATTTTGAGTCTTTCGGCAGTGCTTCCAGAAATCGTGTTTGTCCGAATATCCCACTGCTTGGATGAATTCATCACTGTCCTCTTCATCCAGATTGTCGCCGTCGTCGGCGGGGTCAATCTCGCCGGTCCTGCAGGGGAAGTTCTGGTATTTGCTCGTGTCGCCCCACCCGTCGGTGATGTACCAGCCGTCTCCCTTCGATGAATGGACAAGGAGTGCGCCGTTCGGCGACCTCGCGATGGGAAGATTGAACTGGAAGCCAGCCGAGAGCCCAACACCGTATTTTTCTGTTGCGCTCAGCATACCCTCGTACGCTTGATCGGCCCAACCATTGGTCTGATTCTTCGTACCCTCCATGGTGACGTCTTCGAATCCCATTTTCCTGTAATGCCACCAAGACTCTCGCACGATAGCCTGCATCATTCACTGTTAGCCACAAATACAAGGAGATGCGAGCGCATAGCCTCACTTCTGGCGTAATGCCATTGCCAGCAATGCCGTCGTCCCACTCCGGATGGGTTAGTAGTTCCATACCCGGCGGGCTGCGCACCATAGTCGTAGCCATCTTTTGCCATCTGATCCTTTTAAACCAGATTAGCAAGGGCTTGTAGCGCTAAGCAAGGAGAAGTTACCAGTAGATATGGAATAGTAGGTTTGGCCACTCCTCTAAGCACACTTTCGTGCGTTTCCTACCCTGGTCGTGATGGCTCGGGACACCTCTGTTATCGTCTGTACAGTTTCCCTCTGCGTCAGCTACGACAATGTAAGCTCCCTCCAACCGCCAGGCCCAGTTTACGGACAGCCCACGGAAGAATCGGTCCGTGCTCGCCTTAATTCTGCTGGCCGCCTCTGGTATAATGCCGAAGTAGAGCCTATAGAACACGCGTTAGTAGCTGCCACCCAATAGAATTCAGATTAGCAATCGTACCCCGTCTCTATCTCATCCACAAGACCTGCGCCACTCCTCATCATAGCTTCTCCAGAAGTCCTTATTGCAGCGGCAAGTCCCTCTCCTGTATTGCTGACAAAGGATTCCCAATCTGCCTCCGTATCGTGAACCATATTACTGTCCAACTTTAGCTAAGAGGTCAGCGCCAAAAACCTTTGCCCGCACATACCTGACTCCTGCCATCAAGATGGATTTGACGCCCGTGCCTGCCGCGATCACCGAACCCATCCCACCGAGGATATTTCTAGTCATATCGACCGGAACTGTCAGGGCTTTTTCCAATTTTTGTGCGGTTTTCAGGGCTTCTCCTCCGACTTTCGCCGCCTGCGTCGCCCCCGACATCGACCCAGCTAATCCCGCTCCCCCCGCAGAAACTGGTGAAAGCGCGGAAGAACCCCAAGCAGCGACCGACGCTGCAACAGCAATGACCGAGAAGATAATTTGCATCAGCATTTTCTGGCGGCTTTGGTCGTCGACGAGACCTTCCATCTGTCTTTCGACCGACGTAAACTTGTTGATGAAATTCTTGCTGTTGGCCGTCCAGTAAGCCCAGGCCGTCTCGACCTGTTCGATGAAAAACTCCTGCCGTCCCGTCATGATAGAAAACGTCGTAAAGAAGTACCACGCCTTTCGGCGATCGTCGTCGTCCGAATTAGGATTCATCACATCGTTACACCGGAAAGCCTACTTCGAGTTAGATCGCGTGCTAGAATGCTCTAGGCCGGGAGAGAAACAAACCCTGCATTCTTTGGTCATGTCGCATCCCCAGTCATCGATGGAAAAATCGGGATAGTAAGATTTTCTGATCCAATATATGAAACCGTCCGAGGTCGCGTTCCACATTGCGTTCACGGTCGCCTTCGAGGTTGCGTTCAAGGTCGTGTCCGGGATTTCGTTCGAGGTCGCGGTCATATTGTTGAAAATAGCGACCTTATTTTCCAACCACTCGCTGCCGTTGACTTTGCGCCACATCTCTCTACTCAATGGTTCCCACCCACAGCCTGAACCATCCAAGTGGCTTGCAGTGGCAACAATGTATTTCGCAACAAGTGAGTTTGCGAGGGTGTCCCAGAAGCCTTGCTGGTACGACCCAGACGTCTGTGCAATAGCCAAGGCGTTGGTATAATTTCGCGGATCCGGAAAAATCTCAATATTTCCCCGATAAGTAACGTTGGCTTCGCCGGCACCTTTAAGATAGCTGGAACTGCGGCCTTCGGCGCTATGCACCACAAGTTGGGCAAGGTCCTCGGATCCTAACTGAAAGCCAAGCAGGTAGTCTGAAGATTTATTGTCACCTGCTAGAGGATTATAGTTGTGTTTTTGAACTGCCCACCATATTTTGTCGTAATGTCCTCGGGAGCAATCAGGTCCAACATCCGAACATTTGTACTTGTATTCGGATTCTTTTACTGTTCTTAAAGTGGCCGAGGGAGACGATGCGGACTCGGCGGTAGTAGAAGTAGACGATGCGGCCTTGGAAGGCTTAGAGGAAGACGTGGATGACGAAGAGGACAATGCGGCCTTGGCAGGCTTAGAGGAAGACGCGGACGACGGAGAGGCTACAAATGATTTAGTTTCTGTCCCTACACGTTAAATAGGGACGATATCTAACGTTGTAGTGGCCGAGGGGAGTCGGGCATAAGTTGTCGTGGCAAGAAGTCCGCTATAGCAGTTTCGAAAACAAGAAACGACACAAGAAGTGTCCTAAAACTCCAGGGGCTCCGATGATATGGGCAGGCCCGCATCTTAACCATGGCCTTTCATTCAGCCACCTTGTGATCGAGAGTGAGAGGAAGGGTTGAAGGCAAGGACACTGGATGAGATAGGTTCAAGTTTAACAAATCGAGGAGATGCCGTTTAATTAATGTTGGGGGATTCATGTCGTATGATCTAGAATACAAAATACGGATAGATGATGGAGGACCGTAGACGCAAATAGAGCTATCTTAGTTGTCCGTATCAAGGCCGATTCTAGACTGAGCAGTGATGTTATTAGACTGGACCAATCTGGAGGTGGACTGGAGGGAGGCACCAAAAAAAACATCGGACTAGACGAAGATTCTATTCAGACCGCATGGATTTCATGCTACGGATGGTCCACGGAGCTCCAATGGCTTGAAAGTCCGCAATTCTTAGTCTCTAATTAGTCCGCTTAACTTATCACGTGACGCTCATTTGCTATCACTAACAAATCTCGCTGGAGTAGCTACTCTACAACCTGACACAGCCTTTCTATTAGCATAAAGATCTGGCGCAGAAGCCGTAGTCCTAGCCAAGGACGAGATGGAAACGGCAGTTTAGAATATCTCCAGGGCTGTACTTATTATCTTTACACAGTAAGATTTCCTACGCGAAACTATTCTAGGTAGCTTACTCCCGTCGTGCCAGGAGCTCCACAGCGATTTCTAGTGAATCATGTGCATTTGAGGCTTCGTCCAGTCCATTAACATCACCAAAAATAAATCTGACTGAGAGGTCCCGTGACAAAATCTCTTCCTGCTGAGGCTAAGTTTAGTCTAGTAGTCAAATTCCATCTCGTATATGTACATATAATTAGTGTTTAATTAGTGTTTAGACGTCGTTTCTTGACGTGACGAACCATGGATGGCAAAATTCACGACTAAACATAGCCAGGTGATTAAAATTTTAACATGGGACGCAGTCCTATGTTATGGTGACTCTGGAGCGTTCTAGCTGATACGAAGATAGACGAGCCACAATGTCTCGGTTACCCTCGCAACCTCGCATGAATGAAACGTATTTTTCTCATCAAATCTCTCGCACATTTACTCTTCGAACCAGCAGTATTGTCTATTGAAGACTTTTTTGCTTTTCATCACGACTCAGTATCATATATCATTCTCCGAGAACACACCTTTCTTCCAGCTTCCCAGACCGCCGAGCTCCCCCAATGCCAACTCCTACACCAAACCCATTCTTCTTCACGGAATCCCGATTGAGTCGGTGTTTATTTTCCATTGGCGACGCTATCACCAGTGCCGTCATCGGCGCCATGTGCGTCGGCTTCGTAAAGCGGTTTTTGAACACCAAAGTGGAGACGGAGAAATCGCAACCTTATAAACCAATTATTCCAGGCAAAAGCACCAAAAGACCAACACCTGGTGTCACAGAGCTTCCAGCTCAGGATCCTGATCCATCGGCACTGCCAGCCAGAAGCACAAAACGAAGACCAGTTCTTCCGGCATTGGATATCCTAGAGATCAACGCAGAGTTCATTAAGGATATACAAATATAGACGTTGCAGGCTTATGACACGTCGGAAATGGATGACTATCACCGAATCTGCTCCTTGGTGTTAGGCTCTATACATCGTTCATATTGAAGACAGCTATAAATCCAGCTTGCGACACATTTTTGCCTCTATGATATTGAGAGTGGCGGATGTGTGAAGCTATGGCGAAGGAGGCTGGGCTCTGAAGCACCCAGCACCCAGCATCGCTTCAGCGAGGATTTTGAGGTGCGATCGAAGCAGTATTCAAGCACCCTACCTTTGTAGATTTCTGACGTTCGAGAAGCAGGTCAGGTCGACGGTCCTCGAATTTGGAAGTGTTCAAATTTGATCCTTTCCGCTGCCCACAATATTTCAGGAACCGCTTGCTGGACTGTACTCGAAATTTCAAGAAGACTGAAAGGATTGGCGAATCTGCGTTCCTTGGGGATGCTGTAATCTATGCAACACCTTGCTGTTGCGTTCTCACTCGCCACCAAAAGAGCCCTCCGAGGGCTTAAGCATCTTCGCCATCTTGCGCTTGGGCACATCGATCTCGGATATGGTACCTTCTGCAGCCCGATTCGGAGCTCTTGCACGAATCTGCTATGGTGTCTCGAAGCAGAACGCGAACGCGAGAGTCTGTGGGTTCTAGAACTGAGCACACCACAGGAGGATTTGGATGGATAGTAGGGCTAAATGCTTTGGCCCTCTTCTAACCTATGCTTCGACTTGTTTGAGATATACATACGGACGACGTTGTTGCATGCGTTTACTTTCTTTTATTTGGGATAGCTTGAAACTTTCATATGTTAGTTTTGCGAGAAGCCTCTCAGAAAAGTAGCTTAGCCAACCCTCGCTCGTCTGCCTTATACAGACAGCGTGCCTGAAAGGTCTCATAATGGAACGATCACCATTTCCATTATATATCCGTGAACTACCCAACATTGAATACATGACTCAGGCTGTTTTGTGATGGACGGAGACCTACCTTTGTACGATGCTTGATTACTTACAACCGTGACTTTCATAGCATCTTGTCGAATTCTTACCTACAACGCAAGGAATCATCACTAAAATCACACACTAGCATTTCGCCTTACTGTATCTGTCACCTCTAATCCCACCCATATTTTTTATCAAAACACATCAAATCAGGCTAGCGCGCTTCTGTCGCGTCGCGTCCAGACATCGTTATCAACAATGTCGCTCCCCTGCGGCCTCCCCTCCTTCATCACCACTCCGGCAATAAACTTGAATATATCATCCCAGAACTTACAGCCATCCACTCACCAAACCCTTCGACCTACCACTCGCATTTCCTCACGCGCAAACTCCTCAATCCATACACCCAACCTCTACCAAACCCACCCGCCAACCACGATCGCAATGGCTGTCAGCTCCGCCGCCAAAGCCGCAATGCAGAAGGGTCGCATCGAAAAGGCGAGAGCCAAGGCGGACAAGAAGGCCGCTGCGCAGAGGCGGGCGGCGGTTGCGCGGGAGGCGAGGTTCGGCAAGACGACGAGGACGGGCTCGAAGAAGGCTGCGGCTAAGGAGTAGGAGGCGCGATACGTATAGAGGGATGTGGGCAAGCGATGCGAGAAGGGAATGAAGAGCGTCATCGTTGTAGTCGACAATCACGAAGCATGAGGTGGAGGACTGGGATGCGAAATGGTGGTCGTTGAGGCGCTTTGACGAGGGCGATACCCGTGCGTGTCCGGGGTTGTTTTGGGTAGTTCCTTTTCTGGGAGGAGGGAAAGGGCTACAGTGCGTTCAGGTTCACCGTTTTCAATTCCGTATGGTCAGTCTTCCTATTCAGTCAGTCATTGTCGATACCAGTGGTTATTCGGAGTAATCTCTATTTGTCGAAGTCAGTCAGAACCTCTGCCTGCTTTATGGAAAACGAAAGATTTACCTGGCGTCGAGGAAACAAGGCGCAGGGAACAAGAATGAGATGCAAAACGATGGACTTGGGATCCGAAATGTGCTATAAGACATGTTGAAGTCTTGTGATACTCACGTGAAAGATTCTGAGGCTTACCCATAGCGCATGTTCGTTACTTATACGAGCCTACGAGTACTACTCCACCAGAATTTAGGTTGACCTCTGCTATTTCATTTGATTTCATCTGGTCATGGGATGATGTGTACGCTACAGCTTCTTTCGATGCGCATACGATATGGCACTCAGTTGATGCTTCCCAGCCTAGGTTCAGTATTCAATGTCGATCTATTCCGGGCGATGTCATTATCCTTCCTTTTTTGCTGTGGCAGCTGCTCACGGTTCCTCCTTTCCACTAATGGAGCGAATATGTAACCAAAGCTGTCGCATAATTCTAGTTCAGAATTGACAGTGCTTGACAACCACCACCGCAAGGTACATTTCCTCCGCCGAGAATCTCTTGCGGGTGAGCCATTTCTCTCTCCGCAAGGCGTTTTCAAAATATGGTAAGAATTGTACGATCTATTTACAGGTCACCCTCTGTTGCTATCTCTTTCATATATGTAATGTCGGTCTCATTGAATCACCTCCCCCACCACTTCAAACTATCCTTCCTTCATCCTCGGCGTAAAACAAAGAAACATATCCCCCAATTCTGTCGTGAAAATGTCCTTGGACTCCTCTAGCAAAGTCGTCCCATCTTCACCCGGTGCAAAACTAACGTCGAATTTGGTGATCAACTTTGCCGTCACCGTGCGGACTTCTTGCAGTGCAAGTTGTTTGCCGATGCATGAGTATGCGCCTGTGCGAATCCATAAGCACGAAACAGCTTCGTGGGAACACGAATGGTACTGACCTGACGAGAACGGAATAAACGCGTCTTTCCTCTTGACCATCTCCGACTTTGAGTACCACCTCTCCGGGATAAACTCGTGCGGCCGTTTGTAACACTCCTCGGCTACGCGCTCATTAGCTTCCTATACAAATTTCAGATCTCGAATCAGACACTCACATCTCCCCATAACGTAGCTAGGCACAAACACGGTCACCAAACCCGGCACTTTCTTCCCTCCCACATCCATCCCCTCCGGCGGCGTCATCCTCTGCAGCCCCGACGGCACCGGCGGATTCAACCTTAACGCCTCATTGATCGCCCCATTCAAATGCGGCAGATCCCTCAATGCCGCCTGCAAACTCTCATTCTCATCCACATCCACCTCCTCCAGCTCCTTTCTCAACTTCCCAATCTCCTGCGGATACTTCGCAAGATAATGAAACAAAAACGTCAGCGTCGCCGCCGTCGTATCACTGCCCCCGACGATAATCAGCCTCGAATCCCCCGCCGCCCACATCCGGTTCACAAATGGATCGCTCGACATGGGCGGGCTGTTGATCAGCCAGTGCGCAATGTCCGGCTTCTCGACTTTCATCTTCGTCCGCTCGATCATCTGGTTCTCGCACCAGGCGACAAATGCCTTGTAGTCGGCGCTGATGATCGGCATGCGGGTTAGGATTCGGAACACCCAGACTGCAGGCGATAGCAGCCCGAATGCGCCTTGGGCTTTGTTGAGGAGGTCGATGGCGAAGTGCGATTTCCCATTCTTGAGCATGTCGAAGGACTTGCCGAAGGCGAGGTCGCCCATGACGTCGAAGCTGTAGTAGTTCATCCAGCGCGACGCGTTGAGGGGCTTGCCGGAGAAGGCGGCAATTTGGGAGACGAGAAGGTCGGCGTAGTTGACGACGCGAGGCTCGTAATCGCGGAGGGCTAGGGGTAGAGAGTGGATTAGTTGGACGATGCGAGAAGGGAGCATGAAGAGGAGAGTTACCTTTGGCGCCGAAGCCCTTGTCCCAGGCGGATCTGCGGCGGCGGTCGTGCTCGGCCTTGTTGCGGTTCTGGTGCATGGAGACGAGCGGCATCGAAATATCGTACCACGGGGCTTTGGTGCATTTGGTTCGCGGGCCGTAGATGAGTTCGACGGCATCCGGGTCTGCGATCGAGAGTTCGGTTGGACCTTTGATTTAAAGTCAACTCTCTAGTCATGAGACTAGCTGGAAGCCCTTACCAGTGCGCACGTATTTGCCGTATTTGGCATGCCAGGTCTGCAATTGCTTGTGGTTGTCCTTATTGGAGAGTTTCGAGACGTGCCATAACTTGGAAAGCTTGGCTGAAAATGGTCCTGGATACCTACGCAGTCGATGGAAGAATACGCGATATAGGAGCATACTCGTGAAGAGAGGCGTCAAATAGGCAGCAAGCAAAAGAGCGACTATCTCAGACGCCTCTAACACCGTGCTATCATTCAAATAGACCAGACCAGCAGTCATCGTCGGTGGAAGCAGCAACGCCGCTTGGAAAAGCGCCATCGCTTCCATATGGTGTTCGCCATTGATGAAATAGGCCAGGTGAGAAACAAGACCAAGAAAGGCCGCAGCTGGCACAAGAGCAGGAAGATTGAGAGTCATGTTGCAATGAGAGAATAGTACAAAGTTTCAGAAGACGATAGACCGAGCACCTCCTGGGCATTAAGAATAATGAAATACCGTGGTGCTAACCTGATCGGGTAGAATCCGGAGTAAAAAGCTCGCGTTTTCCCCGCAACCTGGTGATTGCCCCGGACCCCATGTTCAACACGCCACGAACTTTGCCCTGGGTGGAGATTGGGCCGAGAATTGAGCCATGGACCACGGTAGTCGGGCAGCACGAGATCTGTGGGCGTCAAGGATAGCGGAATGTGCCGAGTAGCATAGAAGGGCTTAGCATTACCTTAGTCAATGGTAATGAATATCAATATGGTCGCCTTGGCCGTTGTCTTGTATATTGATATGAATAAAATAAGTCCTTCGCTCAAGGTGGTAAAACCTCTCTTTAAGCATCGTATAAATTTACTTCTGAGGTATCAGTGAGTCTCGAAACTATTCACGTAGGTCGAATTATTGATATGTATAGATATTTGTGTTTGTTTGGTTGTTGAAGAGTGGGCACTGGTGTATGGTATTGCGAATGCTGTTTACGAACGACGATGGTTGAGGAATACGGTCTGCGTATTGCAGTAGCCTCGTAACCCATCAAGGCCCCATTCGCGACCAATCCCGCTTTGCTTCTGACCTCCAAACGTTGCTGTAGGTTTGATGCCCAAATGCTCGTTGATCCATACACTGCCCACCTCTAAGGATTCACCAATGCGAAGTGCCCTGTCGATATCTTTGGACCAAACCGAAGCACCCAGCCCCATGTCAGTGTCATTGGCTCTTGCGAGAACTTCGTCTTCCTCTGACCATTGCAAAAGAGGGACTACCGGCCCAAACGGCTCTTCCACAACAATCTTACTGTCATCGGAGGGGTTGTCGATAACGGTTGGCTGGATGAAAAGACCAGATGTATCCGTGTCAATGACCTGCCCACCGGTTGCAATTTTCTGGCCGGAAGAGTTGACGTCGTCGAGGAAGGTTTTGACGCGGTCGTATTGCAATTTATTTTGGACGGGACCCAGAAAGACATCCTTCTCAAAGCCATTTCCGACCTTGAAGGCCTTGACGCATTCGACGAAGGCGTCACGGAATGGGATATAGATGTCTTTGTGGACATAGATGCGCTTGATCGCGATGCAAATTTGGCCCGAGTTCATAAAAGCCATTGCCGCGATCTGAGGGGCCACGGTCGCAATATCAATGTCTGAGCAGATGATGGCAGGGTCGTTTCCTCCCCTATTGAAGTATCAGCACCGGTATTACCTACATAGCATTCGAGACGACTCACAGCTCCAACGTAACTCGAGTAAGGGTCTTGCTGGCGCTCTCCATTACCCTCTTGCCTGTTGCCGTAGAGCCTGTGAAGCTGATCTTGTCGATACCGGCGTGGGCAGTAAGCCAGGGACCAAGACTGTCATCACCGCTGAGGACCTGAATCACACCGGGAGGGAAGAACTTCTGCGCAAGCTCAACGAGCTTGATTCCACAGTAGGGTGTAAACGGCGAAGGTTTGACGATGATGCAATTTCCTGTCATGACGGCAGGGGCGATTTTACCGCAAAGCAGCATGATGGGGACTAGTAATGTCAGTGATTACGCTTCTTAGTGCAATAGAGAAAGGTTTCTTACAGTTCCAGGGAACGATGCCGACTGCAACTCCGAGCGGGGTGTAACGAGTCTTGACCAGCTTGTCAGGCGTATCATCAACGACCTCAAACGGCATCTCGAGCGCGCAAGTTCCAGCAAGCCAATATGCCCCAAAATCGACCTCTTGTTCGGCAAAGAAAGTCTGTAAAATATCAGTCTCCTACCAGACATCGACGCCTAGGACTCCGTACCGCTTTGCCTTGCTCCTTCGTCAGCAATTCGCCAAATTCCGATTTCAAAGCTGTGAACGCGGCAGAAAGGGCCATCAACTGCGCTTTTCTATGCTCCAGAGGGGTTTTACTCCAGCTTTTGAAAGCCGTGCGGGCTGCTTGGATGGCTGCGTCCACATCCTGCGGTGTTGAGACGGGGCAGGGCCAGAGCTGTTCATTCGTGGCTGGGTTGATGGCACGCCTCGTGGATTTTGTATCGGTCAGTTTGCCGTCGATAACGTTACGAAAGCTCGAGAAGTCGAGGTCTTTGACGATACCATTGGTAGCCATAATGATGGGAACTTTTCACGGTCGCGCTTTTGGTGACGTATGATGATCGCAAAAAGTGTTCATATCGCCTTGGGACTACATGGCCGTCTTGTAGCTCACGCTGGCGTGCCGTATCATGCTTCAAGCTCCGCGAAGGAACCTAATTGAACCGTGAACCGAGGGTCAAGAATGCAAGGGTAGATTACGAATCTACATTGTGTGGAAGGCAATAATTGGCCACTTGAAGTGCACCATATTCAGTATTCCAGGCCATTGAAACACTCAGGCGAAAATAAAGAGCGAGATGCGATGAGGTGAGATGCGACGAGAAGCTGATGCAGGTACACTTGAGACGAGAGGAGAGGATGATGCGGAGATGGGGCGTAATGTACTCCGTAATCTATCCTTACGCTAGCCTACCTAGGTAATCTAGTGCCCGGTCGTTCCATTCCCCTTGCGGTTCCTCCAACGATTCATGACTGTCCCACTCTCCCCGCATTTCCCCACGGCACCACCTTCTCTCCCCACGACAGCTGCCCCTCGCCTCTTCCGAACCGCTTTGCTAGCCTTACCGCGGCTGAAATGATGGTTCCTGGGCTCGATAATGCCGCTATGGAGCATCATCTGATGTGCAACGAGTGTGTGGCTGAGTCCAAGCCCACGAATGCCTTCAGACTGCTCTTATATCCCCACTTCTTGAGTTGGTCCTCCTAGCCTCACTCGCAGTTTTCTGGTGCCTCCGTCCATTGATCAAGCCCCACCATCCCCGAAGCTATAGCCATGAACGGAACCAAGAACACCTCTATCTCTGCTCGCGCTATCGTAGCGCATGAGCCAATCAATGGCCAACCAAACTGGAAGCTGGAGAATGTGACGTTGCGCGACCTGAAGCCCACCGAGCTGGTCGTGCGCATGGTTTCTACTGGTCTCTGTCATACGGACATCGTCTTCTCGACGTGGCCAAAGGAGGCTATTCCTTATCCAAAGGTGCTGGGCCACGAGGGTCAGCAGTCCACTCCGAATCACTCTATGCATATACTAAGCGTACTAAAGGGGCCGGCATTGTGCAGCAGATCGGCTCCGATGTGAAGAATGCCAAAGTTGGGGACTCGGTACTGCTTTCATTCCAATCCTGTGCAGATTGTAAAGATTGCAACGACGGGCATCCGTCTTACTGCCAACAATTTTCTCCGCTCAACTATGGCGGCGAGCAAGAAGTTTTTGAGATTACAAATGGTCCTAAGTCTGCCGGAACTTTCTTTGGACAGTCATCCTTCGCAAGCCACACCATCGTGAAGGAGTCTTCCATCACGAATGTCTCTTCAGTTGCGAAAGACGAAAAAGAACTCAAGCTCTTTGCCCCATTTGGATGCGGGTTTCAGACGGGCGTAGGCACAGTAGACAAGTTAACCGGTGCGGGAAAGAACGATTCAATAGTCATCTTGGGACTCGGTGGTGTAGGACTCGCAGCAATTATGGTGAGATTTCTTAACCTCACGTCATACCATGATGGTGTTGACCTTCACAGGCTGCAAAGTTGAAGGGGTGCAAGACTATCATCGGAGTGGACCGCTCCCAAGAAAGACTGGACATGGCGAGCAATTTCGGCGCGACGCACATTATCAACACGACTAATCCGGCACTCAGCCTCGTGGATGAAGTCAAATCTCGAACGGGTGGCAATGGTTCAAGTATCACGATAGATACAACGGGAAACATGGGTGTGATTGGGAATGGGATGGACTTTACAGCAAACCGAGGCCAGATGATCATACTCGGAGTCCCACCCGTCGAAGCTTCGCTAGGTGTCCATCTCATATCTTTTATGCAGGTAAGAAGAACGTCTGCCCTGATGCCATCGCAAATCTAATCTCAGCCAGACTGGAAAGTCGCTGCGTGGCAGCATTGAAGGCGATGTCACACCATCTGAGGTTTGTGAAAGCCTCGGTTCTACGTTTTGCCTCTACTCAACAGCATCTAGTATATCCCGAAGATGATCCAGTGGTACCGAGATGACAAGCTTCCGATTGATAAGCTTGTCAAATTCTATCCGGTAAGCCGAAGTTGGAAGATTCTTACCATCGTGAAGCTATACCGTGAGGCTGATATGTTCTTGCAGGTTGAGGAATTTGAGTCAGCGCTAGCTGATATGAAAAGTGCAGCAACTGTGAAGCCGGTTCTGGTATGGTAAGGGCTTTGTATTTGTAACAACTTGAAACTTTCAAGTCACTTGACCACCTGCAACCTTGGGCTAAAGTGTCTAACGAATGCCAATCTACTTGGTGTATATTTTACAAATTTCCACGTGCCTTTATGTACAGAAAGTCTCTCACAAAATGCGATTGGACTAAAGAGGCGACCAATAGTTCCTAGCAAGTTTATTCAACGTGCTATTGAACATCTTTCAACTCGTTATAACATAGACTTCGGGAACCTTTTCATGGCTTTTCGAACAGCCATGTCACCTGCGGAACACATCAGTACTTTGGGTTGCCTATAGACGTATTTTCAAGGGCCTCACTTACCAATGATATCTTCCGATCCGCCCAAAATTGCGTCGAATTCCGTTGTACGATGGAACATCTCGATGACGCTGCCCATCCCCGTCTGGGTCAACGACCTCCCTCCAAATACGTGGACTGCAAGCTCGGCAATCTCGTGAGCACAGCGAGAGCAGTACATTTTCAGCAGTCCGATGGGTCCAGCGAGGTGCTCGTTTTGCGATGCATGAGACATTCGTGTCATTTGGAACGTGGTATGCTCGAGCCACGCTTGCATTGCTTCGACGAGGGAGATCATTTTTGCGAGTCTATGAAGATTAGCATGATGCATTCTATAGGCTCCAAAGCTCTGGATTTTACTCACTTTGCCCTGATCACAGGTTGCTCCGCCAGCCTTTTACCAAAGACAAGCCTCTGGTTACTCCATTTCATACACTCCTCCACCACGATCCTCGACATCCGCACTCCCGCACATGTCACCATCCATCTCTCGTGATTGAAGTTGCTCAAAATGACCTTCAATCCCTTTCCTTCTTCGCCAAGAAGATTTCGGACTGGTACCTTCACATCGTCAAATGTGACGAATGCTGTGCCCGCTGCTGGCGAATACGACGTCTTTATGGCTTTCGTTGCTAGCCCCTCACTTCTATGGATCAGAAGTACCGAGAGACCATTGCCAGTGTTGACCGCCGTGACGAAATAATCGCACCATGTCCCGTTCGTAATCCATTTCTTCGTACCGTTGACTACGTAGAATTGACCATCTCGCGTCTTCTCCGCCGCGGTGCGGATGTTTGCAACGTCACTCCCTGCAAATGCTTCAGAGACTGCTAAGCAAATAGTCTTCTTCCCACTCAGGCAATCTCGCTGGACTTCTTCTTTCAAATCGGGACTCGCGTGCTGTAGTACCGCGGTCAACGAAATCGTCATGCCGACCATATTTCCATCCCAAAAGCCACGTGCTGTGGCTCGGACAAGCTCCTGCGACACGATGAGATCATGAAAGTAGTCAACGTCTTCTCCACAAAGTACGCCATTGAGGATTGACCGCCCGTGAAGATGAGGTCCGGGTCCGACGCGCATTCCAAGGATATTTGCGTCCCTATAGTATGATCTAAGCAAAGCTCGAAATCCTCCATTTCCTTGGGACTTACGCCATCCGTTGAATCAACCCCAGACTAATCCTCTCCCCACTGATCTCCTTCTCCTGCGCTTCCGGTGTAACCCAAGTATCTGTGAAGACCCGCATCGCCTTCTGCAACCGCCGATGCGACTCGTTATAATATGGACTCTCAAATTGCGGCGTTAACCATGCTGGCTCTGCGTAGGGGACTATGCTTAAATCGCCTGGGTGGGGCCTGATAACTTGCGCTTCTTCGTTCTCGACGGCCCCGATGCATAGCGATCCGTATTTTTCAAGTACAGCTTGGCGATGCAGGCTGTAGAAATCGGTAGTAGCGTCCTTCCCGCCGACTTGAAGCAGCACAAATTCCCCGCCAGGGTGGGATTCGAAAAAGTCGGTCAGGTCATAGACGCGGGAGTCTATGATGCACCAAAGCGACTCGCTGGTGTTGTGGGGTGCAACATCTGCGAGGGAGAAAGTCTGATTGAGAGTCATATCGCGATGATGGAATAGTACAAACGGAATCCATGGAAACAATGAGCTGTAACTTGAGCCCTTAAGGGCGTATTCTATCGCACCATGAGAAATCACCAACACTCTCACGACTCCCAGAGAAGGGTTATGCCGTGCCGCGGAAATAAGTGGGTTGAATTTTCAAGCTCGGTATCGGCACGAATCTCTTGCCTTGATTACTCGGCTGCTTAGCGGGTCATAACAAATCGTGATGATCAACAGTGCCGGATCGTTAGGTCATCTCTTTACGGCTACAGGCTGGGAATATCAAGCCTGGCTCTGCTGCTGATGTCGTGAAGGCAAGTCTTCAACATGGTCATCTCTTCCAGGTACACTATTGAGATTCCTCCTGTGGATATTCTATCTTATATATTTGGTAAGCGCAAGAATATGTCCTTATACTTCGATAGATGACTGATGTTGGGTTCTCGATCCAGATCCCTCTACCAATTCGACTGGTCTTCCCTCGTTCGTCAACGCTGGAAACCCCAGCCAGAATTTCACGAAGCCAGAGCTTGAGATTGTGGTTAAGAAAATTGGGAGTGGACTGAGGAAGGCATGCGGGGTGCAACCTGAAGATGTCGTTCTCATATGTGCGGAGAACTCGGTGAGATCAGAGAACCGCCTTTTAGTTGCAGACTTGAAGCTCATTATTCCTTCGGATTTGGTACCCGGCCATAATTCTAGGAACGCTATGCGCAGGAGCTGTCTTTACCGGCGCGAATCCTTCCTATACGGTCTCAGAATTGACCCATCAACTCAATATCTGCTCAGCGAAGGTCATCTTCACCGATCGAGAAAGACTCCCCGCTGTGCTTGAAGCAGCAAAGGCCGCGCGAACCCCGTGCGAGAAGATCTTCTTGATTGATGGCGGAGAAGTCAGTTCTTCGAGAGCGGGCGTACCTGTTCTTTCGGAGCTACTAAACCATGGCGAGCTTCAGTGGGAGAGAGTAAATGATCTTGAGACGGTATCGCAAAGGTTTTGACTCCCCGAATGCCATCTTCGAGCATACTCTGACAATGCGGGTAGAACGGCAGTTTTGAACTTCAGCAGCGGAACTACAGGACCTCCGAAAGCTTGTATGGTCACTCATCATAACTTGGTTGCGAATGCCGAGCAGTCAATGCATCTAGATGAATTGGCAAGAGTAAGAAACTCTGACCCGACCTATGCGACGCGAGATGTTCATTGCGCATATGTGCCATTGTATCATGCGAGTGAGTAAATCT
Source organism: Mytilinidion resinicola (assembly GCF_010093595.1). Lineage (NCBI taxonomy): Eukaryota > Fungi > Ascomycota > Dothideomycetes > Mytilinidiales > Mytilinidiaceae > Mytilinidion > Mytilinidion resinicola. The sequence goes on from NW_022985439.1 coordinate 2,889,003, forward strand.
AGAAACAGTCTGTGCTCGACGAAAGGTGGCGCAACGGCTGACCAGAGTCGTAGTGGGTTTATTCCAATTCTGCGTCTTGAATGTCCGACGCGACTGTACCACAGTGATTATGTCGAAATTCAGTCTACCGTCACTGCTCGAGGCAATACAGCAATGCCGCGTCACATACCTCCTAGTAGTCCCACCGGTAGCCGTTCTGCTGATCAAAAGCCCTCTACTATCTGGGTACGATCTCTCCAGTGTCAAGTTCCTTCTTTGCGGTGCAGCACCTCTCGGCAAAGAGACCTCAACTCAGCTCGAGAATGTCTTCTCGGCGAATGGCGCGCGGACAAGGCAAGGTTGGGGCATGACCGAAGCGACCTGCTCGGTGACTCTTTTCGCACCTGATGAGTATGATCCTACGCACGCCGGAGTTGGCTATCTGGTCCCGAACATGCAAGCAAAGATTGTTACGGACGATGGGAACGAGGTCGGGTATGGCGAGGAAGGAGAGGCGCTGATTCGAGGGCCGAACGTATTTCGGGGCTATCATCGTAATGAAGTGGCTACGAAGGAGGCGTGGACTGAAGATGGTTGGTTAAAGACGGGTGATTATGTTGTTGTGCAGCCAAACGGACTTTTCAGTGTGGTTGATCGCAAGAAGGTATGTTGCTTGAAAGCAAATAGGAGGTGCTCGCTAATGCTTTTAAGGAATTGATTAAAGTCAAAGGATTCCAAGTCGCCCCCTCAGAACTTGAGGCGCACCTCCTTGAATGCGATGAAGTGAAGGACTGCGCGGTAATCCGTGTTGAAAGGTAACTTCACGTTATCTAGTGTTGGAAAAATTGATATGCTAATGACATGTAGGGATGGACAAGAACATCCCCAAGCTCACATAGTCCCAACCGTAGAGAAACCAACCGCCACATCCATACTCAGATTCATGGAAGGGAGGCTTTCGGCCCATAAGCGGCTGACTGGCGGAGTTGTGTTCACAGAGGCGATTCCAAAGTCTCCATCTGGCAAGATTCTAAGGCGCATGATTAGGGACCCCTACAGCTCCACAAAGATCAAGGAAAGGTCTCATCTGTAGCATGTGATCACACCGTTCTCATCTGGTTTCGATTGCGATCCAAAGGATGTTGGTGTCGAGAATTTCAGCCGAGGGAGAATTTTCTACCGAGTATTGCAGGGATCGGCGGAACCTAGTATGCCCCTAGAACGGTGGCGTTGGAGCTGTGCGAACTATGGGGCGCAGGACAGTAGAGGTTGTAGATAATTTCGACTAGATACATGCAAAGATTTCATAGTAGAGACGTCTGCGTTTGCGTGGAAGTTGATATTGGACGCTTGAACGCTTCCAAGACATGATGCTACGCCACAGAGAGCCATCTCCTGACTCGTGCATAGCTCCGGAGAGATTTCACATGACTCTCCACATTCAACCTCCGCACTCCACCTCCGCACCACCTCCCCGCAAAAGCCGCCACAAGGGCTAGATCCATTTCCTATCCGCTGGATCCCTTCCTCCCATCTTATTGTTCTTCAGCTCCTGCAGCAGTCATGAGAGCGCTGACCTTTGAGAAGCATCCCCGGAAGCCATATTGAATACCGCATGCCCCCTATACTATAGCTCTATCCATCCACCTTCCCGACATCAATCATCATGGCAGACGATCAACCAAGGTCTACCCTTCCCCCTCGCTCTCGAAAACGAGCCTCGAAAGCCTGTCTCGCGTGTCGTGCTCGAAAAGTACGCTGCGACATATCGCAACGGGAGGGGACTTGTACCAACTGCTCTCTCGACCAGCAAGTCTGTGTCGTCAAACCGAGACCTACAAGATAGTGAGTTGAAGAATCTGGACGGTGACCTTTATGCTTGACAGCTACTGATTCATGATTTGCGTTGTCTAGCCGTATCACTAAGAGCCGTAATTCAGCACAGTCGAACCCATCCCTACGGGCAACACTGCCTACCACCATCCCATCCAACGTGCCGCAGCCTTCATCCCAAATACCACCTCCCGAATTGCTCGATCAGGAGCCTCCGTACCAACCAACGAACGTTGAGGAAATACTCCCTGACCTGGATGCTTCCATTGGGTTGAACACGGCAAACCATCCCGACGACCCTTCCGATCAGTCAATACGGGATCTCAATTGGGACTCGCCAGCTCAGTCCGATACCAGAGAGGGGCTTCAAGCCGTAAGCTTCTTTGATGAAGGTCAGTGAAGAGAGTACAAAGAGTTTTGCAGGATTCTGACGCCGCATGATGGAAACAGCACCCAATAACGCAACCTTCATACACGCGCGTAATTCAGCTCCAAGCTATCCAGAGACTCCCAAATCGACTGACCCACATGTCATGTCTTCCTATTACCCTTTCCTCAAACTCAACAACCTCACGCAAATGGCTCCCGATGATATCAATTTTCTCGAGAGGCAGAGTTGCTTCCGCATTCCAACTCAGCCGGCCCTAGATGAGCTCATGCGAGAGTACTTTCTGCATGTGCATCCGAGTCTTCCGATCATAAACGAGGGAGATTTCTGGGACATGTACACGAATCGCGATGTTGTTCTTGGAGATCATTCTAGGATGTCGTTATTTGTTTTCCAAGCAATGCTTTTCGCGGCGTGCAGTGTATGTCTTTGGCACTTCTTCTCTTAGGTAACCATACTAATACAGGCATTTAGTTTGTGCCCCAAGCCACCATTCGGAAACTCGGTTTCACCAGCACGCGATCTGCTCGAGCTGCGTACTTTCGCCGAGCAAAGGTCAGATAGCCTCTCAAAATCCCGGTCCAAAATGACGCTCATTCAACTTATAGCTTCTCTTCGATTTCAATGGAGAGCGAGACTCGGTCTCAGTCGCACAGGGTGCGCTTTTGTTGACGTACAACGCGTCAACGCGTAATCACAAGATCCTGAATACGTTCTGGCTAAGCACGGCCATACAATTTGCGAAAGATGCAGATGCGCATCGATATCACTCTAACAAGAGCCTGAAACCGGAGAGGAAGAGTGCTCTAAAACGACTATGGTGGTGCTGCATACTCCGTGATCGGATATTACCGCTCGGTGTTCGAAGGCCTCTAAGTATCAGCTCCGCAGATTTCGACTTCAGCCTGGAACTTCTGACAAAAGAAGACTTCGATAGCGAGATTTTTAGATCAAGGGTTTACGATGCGTCGACGAAGGCTTCACTCGTTCAGCTGTTGCTGACCCTTTGCGACCTTGCGGTATCCCTCACCGAAGTCATTATGTTGATCTATCCCGTGAACGATGCTGTCTGTGGCTCGTCAACGGAGCAGAAGGCTAGACTATCCCTCAATCGGATTGAATCCTGCAAAGGTCGATTGCATTCCTGGTTCGAGAACGCCACGATCGCCTTCCCCTCGCCTGCCGGAATCAGCGACAGTCATGAATCCGTTGTTCTGTATACTAACCTCATGTACATGTACTATTAGTAAGCTCGATATTTACCCTTTCCAGCTCAGTATTAGGTTACTGATCCAGATGCGCAGCTCGGCACTCTTGGCTATTCATCATTACGAGGTTCTTGTCATAATTACGAGCTCAAATTTATTAAAATCACATTTCAATCACATGTGCCAGAGCAAATCGAGGGTTGAAGCGGCTGCAGCTGGCATAACGGACAATTTGAAAGAGCTTGTCCAGCTCAAATTAGCAAAGCACCTTCCCATAAGCGTGTAAGTGGTTAAGCGCAATGTTCGAGCAGAAACTCCAGATCTAATGATACATCTAGAGTCGCGTACGCCGCGCTTCCTCTAGTTTTGCATGTCCTAGACGTGAAGCTTTCTGCTACAGAGTCGCAATCAGCAAGGAAAAGACGACGCCTGGATATCTACACTATGACGATGAAGGGCTTACAAGCCCAATACGATGGTACGGATGAGGTGTTTGAGATCATTGGAAAAGTAGTCGACTACATGTCGCTCGAGAAGTCAACGCAAAGACGTCGCTCTAGCAACGAGCACAAATACGTTTTCCAGGACAGCGATAGCCCGAGACTATCTTCGCTTGAACCAAAGAATCCTCGAAGGGCAGTCAATGATTGGGGCGATGTTCTTTTGCGACAACCAAGTCTCTATCTTCGGATCGCTCTGACGATGGATTTATCTTTGTCCAAGGGACAGTTTCCGGATGACACCGACTTCCCGGCCGCTCTCCAGTCGCAAAACCATATTCAAACCCACTTTCCACTTTACCGCATTACTATGGGCGAGTTTGAAAATGCTTCGCGGCCTACCACAGACGCAAGCGAAACCCATCAAGACACTCAATACCACAACTCCGCAGCAGATTATATGGTTCGTGGCAGAGGTAATGGCAGTAGCTTTACTCCAGCATTCAGTTCGGCGATGTCTATGACAGATCGGTTTGTGGATGCCATGAGCTGCCCAACAACACGAATGATTGGTCAATCACCGCTTGAAGATCTTGGGTCACCGATGTGCTCTGGATTTGTGGGAGATAGAATGCAGGAAAACGTCGATGCGCTATTTGATCACTCGACAAATTGGGTTGACACGATGTTTCTCGGCGACGAGTGGTTGATCTCACCAGAAACGACCCGTACATAATTTACAGCTTTCGCTTCTCAGCATTGCGCTGATCTATAATGCGACACCGATAGTAACTAGTGAGGTCTACAGTTTACTCCCTGGCTTCGAAAGCTGATTCAACTTCGCGATCGTCTCAAGGGCCTCCCGTTCAATGCGTTTCAAGAGAATTTCGCAAGTCGGGATATCTTGAACAACGCCTAGCACTGGGCCAACCGTCCATACCTGAAGGAATAAACACATTAGCATCTTTCCACTATCGCCAGCCTCCCAACTGCTTTCGCGCAAGAACAAATGACTCACCCCAGCATTAACATCTCCATCAATAAAAACCCTCTTCCCCCTCGCCCCAGCAACAAGATGCTGCACATCCTTGAACTCACTTCCCGCTTGCTCCGTCTCAATCTTCTTCGCCTCAATCGCCACCCCATTCTTGTACAGCCGACTCGTATTCTTCCACTTTCGCAGCAATAACTCTGTATCTTCCTCCTTCCCCTCCACAATCGCTCTCTTGACGTTGATATGAATCGGACTCTCTACCGTACTCATAAACCGGGTTCCCATATTAATTCCACATGCACCCAATCCCAACGCGGCGACCAGGCCCTGGCCATCGGCAAAGCCACCGGAGGCGATGAAGGGAATGTGGAGGGACTGTGCAGCGCGTCGGAGTAATACCATATTTGGGATATCGGTGTCGCCAATGTGGCCCGCGGCTTCGAAGCCGTCGATGGAGATGAAGTCGACGCCGAGTTTCTCCGCGGAGAGGGCGTGCCGAACTGTGGTGCATTTGTGCAGGATCTTGATATTGGCAGTTTTGAGGAGCTTGATTATGGCGCCGGGGCTGTAGCCTGCGGTTTCGACTGTGGGGACGCGTTAGTGAGCCTAGGGGATTGCGAAAGAATGGAAGGGGAGGGCGTTTGGGACGGGCTATACCGATTTTGACGCCTTCTTCGATGATGACGCGGGCGTAAGCGGCGTAATCTGGGGGATTGATGGCAGGAAGGAGGGTGAGGTTCACCCCGAACTGGTGGTTTCAGTAATGCTCTCGAGTTCATGGTGTGTAAGAACACACTGGCTTGCTCGTCATGGAGCGGCATTTGCGGATTTCTTTCCGAAGGTCCTCTAGAAATATATGCATTAGAACCTCCGCTTTATTTCTTTTCAGCTTGGGGTTTTTACCAGGCGTCGGTTGGGTCAATCCGGTCAACTATATGAAATATTGACGTCAATATCCTTCTCGGACTTGCTTTACGGAGTGCTTTTGCCTTCGACGTACGATTCCGAGCCCGCCGGCGTTAGAGACGGCGGAGGAGAGCTCTGCATAGCCAACCCATTGCATGCCAGCTTGGATCACCGGGACTACCATTGGTGATTAGCTCTTGAAAGCTCTTTTTGCGCCCCATGTCGAAGAACATACTCTCAATCCCCAAGCCTTCCGTGAGAGCTGTAACAAATGCCATTGTCTTGGATACTTTTACAGAGAAAACAAATCGGGGATCAGTCCGTTTCGGAAACGGTGCAATGCTCTGCCCAGAGCGGAGGACTAAGAAGATATGAGCGGTCGCGAGTGCACGTGATATGCGGTGAAGATCTAGCGCCGGGAGTTTTTGCCGAGGGGCGGGCCCCTCTTTCACCCATTCTACCGAATTACCGCAACTTGAGAGGCTGGACAGAGGTCGAAAGGTACCGGCAACAATGACATGGTATGTGACTTGATTTGGGCCGATCTGAAATATCAGCTTTGACTCAGGTATGCTATCCCAGATGCCTCTCGCGCGGCTCAATTTCTCATCGCTATATTCCTTACCTTCCATGGATCAAGCTCCAAAAATCTCTACATCTTCCGGACTATTCTCTTCAACTTCCTTCGAGTATTCTACGTCTACTGAACTCGATGTTTGTGTTCTTGTTGGATGAACCCCCCGAGGAAATGATGTGACATGTTGGGATTTGTAGAATGTCCGCAGTTGAAATAGTTTTCACATCATTGCGCAGCATGAGAACCTGATCAAAGAAACGCTCACGGTATTATGGTAAGAAAGCAAGGCAGTATATCGAAACATCAATCCCATGGCACATACCCCGCTCTTCTTTCTTGTAGTGTATCAATGCTTCTACAGTCACATAGTTAAAGCACGAATTTATCATAAGATTGCAAGCCAAAGAAACAAAGACAATGTAGCTCTGTCACGGGCTCGCACGAGCTCAGCCCGAGACATTCACTGAGACAATGCCTCAGGCAACAGATATGATCCACCCGTAAGTAATATAGCTACAACCCGGGGCCACGCTTTCTGTAGCTCTTCGTAGTATATCAATTCATTCATTTCGACCACACACTTTGCCCTCGAGCCTATGCCCGTGGTAAGCTCACAATATCTTTGTCAATGTTAACCTTCCCGCACTAAAAGTACCCTCCATCATATCTTTAATAACATGGTTCATTGTTCGTCAATGTTATCTTGACCTTTTTCTACTTATATTTCCTTGAATCACTTAAGAAAATATACCTCGCCCTTAACTTTCACATAAATCCCCCACATAACCTGTACTCACAGAATGTCCTCTTATGTAATGGATGAAGGCGCTCCCTTCGTTTCCCTTGCGACTCTTCTGTCCGAATTCAGGGCCTACCAAATGAATTGGCGCTCCTCAAGCTTCTCAACCCAGCTTCGCTCTCTCCTGCTATCCCGTCTCGAGGGCTGGGACATCGACCAAGCGATTGTTTTTGGCCTCGGCTGCGTTCGCATGATTCCCGGGTACCTTAAGGGCACGGATGAGGAATACAAGGAGTGGCGGAAGCAGACCCTCTGCTAGGTGATGATATTCCTTGAAGTTGTTCAAATTCTATCTAACGCGCAGAAGGGTCGTCCGATTAAGATGCTCGCAAGTGACCCAGCGTTCGAAGATCTCGACGAATTCTATCTTGCGCGGCGAAATATCGCAGTTGTTGATAAGGCAGAGGAGCATGTTACCTCCACCACATTCGTGTTCAGCCCTTTTGCGCCATGGCTAGTAGCCCTCGACGCCCTTCGCCGCTCGCCAGAGCTGTATCTAGGTACCAGCTGGACTCATGTTTTGGAACAGAGGCCTCCGCGATCACGCCGGCGCAGGAAGAGACGACACCGGCCTGAATTCATGAATGAGGAGCAGCGTGCTAATTGTAAGACGTACTTAGAGAGCCGTATAGAGAATAGCTTCCCCGGCCTCGAAATCTACAGACGCACTTGGATACCTAACTCGCGCTTCAAAGAGCTATCGGAGACGAATTCCGAGTTCGCAGATCTGACTGGAGACGGACTTATCGGGTCTTTCCAGTTTCTTTGGCCCAAGCCCATGCCTTTGCGGGAGGGACCTAAGGAGGAACCTAAGGAGGAACCGAAGGAGAAAGAGGAACCTAATTCCCAAGCCTAGTAACGTATTCCACAAGCGAGCCGTCCACCCAAGCGAGCCGTCCACTTCATCATGAAAACCGGCCTCAAACGTTAATTGCTCCACAACGCCAATAGATATCAACTATATACAACTTGTAGCCTAATCTGCAGCAACCTCTGCATCATTTTTGCACGTACGAATGTTGTGCCCTAGCTCGCCGCAGCGTCCACAGCGCCGCGCGCTCCCGCCAGAATCTGCCCCGCCTTGCTGCCTTTTGCTTTGGGCGTCCTTATCAAGCCTTTGAGCAGCTATTTGAGAGCCTGCTTCCATTGTTAGAGTTCCTTCTCTCTGGATCCGCTTCTTTTTGCGCGCCTTGCGCTTTGTGGCGGCTTCATTTGCCTTTTGAAGGCTGGCAACTGTATCGCGCAGTAGCGTGGCTT